>NC_046158.1:84884705-85012205 GCF_011064425.1 Rattus rattus | reverse complement strand
TTTTCAGATAAGAATGTGTGACCCCAAGCTACTGCTCTAGTGCCTTTCTGTTTACTGCCATGCTTCCTGCATGATGGCCATGGACTCTGAAACTATCACCCTCAATAAATCCTTTCCTCTACAAATTGTCTTGGCCATGGTGTTTTGTCACAGTTATTGAAAAGTAATAAGACATATTGCTGAAAAATTGTCTCCCAGTCTTGGCCCTACTTTGTGTGTGTGTGTGTGTGTGTGTGTGTGTGTGTGTGTGTGTGTGTGTGTGTGTGTTCTTATAGAATGTTTGAAAGGAGAACAATTTTAATTTTAGTGAAACCCAATTTTTTTCCTATGGCTGTTGTTGTTTAGGGCTATGCTTTTTTATCCCATTTGTGAAATCCTTGCCTAACTCAGATTCACAAAAATTTTCCACTCTATTTTCTTGCATAAATTTAATTTACTCATAAATTTGAGTCTATTGTCTGATCCCCTCAGAAGCATTTTATACATCACTAGGTCACATTTTGGGGACAACATCTTTTAATTTAAGAACCTTGTAGATTAATGCCTATATACTCAAATAAAGCTTAAGTAATATCTTAAAAAGGAAAGACCTCTGTATTTTTCAATCATTTTTATCTTACCTAAGACCAAAATGTGGCCAGATCTTCACTTCACATACTCTGTGTAATGCATCTGAAAGACAGTTACACCCTGCACCCAAAATCTTGATGTAGAATAAAAGGACAGGAAGAAGATGAAGATTGTTCCTTATGACATCTGATGTTCGATGCCAGATAGAATTTTGACAACTTGCTACAAGCCATGGTCACATACAGTGATAGGATCTTAACTGAGAAAATGCCTCCATGAGATTGATCTGTAGTAAGTTCTGAGGGGTTATTGTAGATTAATGATCGGTGGGGGAGCACCAAGCCTACTATGAGCAATGCCACTCCTGGGCACATGGTCCTGAGTTGCATAGGAAAGCAAACTGAGCAAGCTGTTGGAGAGAAAGGCAGAAAACAGCATCCTCCATGGAGTTTGCTTCAATCCCTGCCTCTAGTCCCTACATTAAGTTCCTGGCATGCTTCTCTCAATGACGGACTACAAAGAGTAAGCTGAAATACACCCTTTCTTCCCCAAGTTGCTTTTGGTCATATGTTTATTATAGCTGTAGAAACCAAACTAAGACAAGTTTGTTTGCTGTAGTAAAAAGTTAATAGCAGAATCTCGTCTGACCCTTTTGTATATTTCTTATCCACTAAGGAAGAAAACTTAAGATCTTTCTTCCTATCCATACTGCATTTGGTATCTCTATTTGCTGTCTGTCTTACACAAGGGAATATATATTCTCTCCTGTCATCAGCAGAGACCAGTGCTTCTCAACCTTCCTATTGTTCTGACCATTTGATGCAGTTCCTAATGCTGTCATGATCCCCAACCATATGATTATTTCATCGTTACTTCATAACTGTAAGTTTGCTAGTGTTATGAATCATAATGTAAATATATGTGTTTTCCGATTGTCTTAGGCAACCCCTGTAAAAGGGTTATTCAATTCCCAGAGGAGTCATGAGCCACAACTTGAAAACTGTTCAAGAACTCAACACAGCCATAAAGGCTCCTCCTCTTAAGGGTTGGACCTTCAGGACCAAGGCTGTCTGTGCCTGTGCGGTAAACTCTCTTTTCCCAGATGTGACTTATTAATAAGTCCATAACACATAGACACAAAGTACACTCATCCAAATAACAGCCTTATCCATAGTAAAATAACATTTGCCTCCATTTATTTGATCTTTTCTCTGGTTTCTTGGTTTGCTTAGAACTCAGATAAGAGCAAAAGGTGGGTTTCTGCTTCTCTGTGTGTGTTTGTTTGTGAATAGCCTCAAATAGCCCCCAGTCCTCTGTCATTACAGTTTATTGACTCTAGGACTCTGATTTCATAAATTTTCTTTTCCTGTCTTCATTGGGAAATTTATTTTGATAGGCTAGAATTTTTATGTTTAAAACATTTAAATTTTTCAAGCATTTTAGAAAATACAGTTACACAGAAATATTAATAGCACCCATTCTTTCATCATGTAGAGCTGTGCAAACCAACCAATGAGGTAGCTTTTCACAATACACAGCTATTCAAAAATATTAACTCATGATATTAAATTAATAATCCAGTGTTTCAATCATGCCAACTACATTTCAAATCCGTAATAGCCACACGTCATAGAGATAACAATCTCTGGTAACAAATGCCAAGAGCACTTCTGTCATTGTGTGAAACTCTATTGGAGAATATTCCTCTAGAGAAAAGTTGGTATTTAATATGGGATTCAATATTAAATCATAAGCATTATCTATGTTCTTCCTCCTGGTTCGCATGAGGGATTATGTCCTAGCTTCCTTTCTGTTGCTGTGATAAACACCATGAACAAAGGAAGTTTGGGGGAGGAGGATTCATTCCATCTTATGCTTTACAGTCTAACTTGGAAAAATGTCAAAGTAAGAACTCAAGGCAAAATGTTGAAGCAGATTCTGGTGGAGGAAAACTGCTTAGTGGCTTGTTCCTTCTGACTTGTTTTCTCACACAGCAAAAGCCCATCTTCCTACGAATGAGACTAACCACAATGGTCTGGGTCCTCCTACGCCTATTAACAATTAAGAAAATTCCTCACAAACACAGCCAGAGCCTATCTGGTCTGGGCAATCTTTAGTTGAGGTTCTAAGTTTAGGCAACTAAGCCTATGCCCAATTGACAGCTGAAGCTAATGATACCAGATTGAATCCAGGATTCCTTGCAACTGTCAAAGCTTTGGATGATCAGATTCCTTATGTAAAGTGGTGTGATGTTTTTAAAATAAACATCCTCCCATGTATATAAATCACCTCTAGATTATGTATAGTGCCTAATCCAACATAAATGCTATTTAAATAGTTGTTTCGTTGTTTCAAGAATGACAAGAGAAGTGTATACATGTTCGGTGCTGATGCAATTTTTTATGAATGATTTTGATACTCAGATGCATTTCTAGAATCTTGTGTGTGTTCTCTAAATAAAATGCATAAAAATATAGACACTTTCTCATGGACAAGTATCCTTCTAGAATATTATTTCTGATCACTTCAAAGTATGTGTCTACAAGAAACTACAATATTTTGGCTTTTATTCTAAAACCTTTTTCATTATAGCCCAAAGTATACCTATAACGCTTTCATCTTTATAACTACCCCCAATATCTTGAAATTGTGTGGAGTCAATGGGCATATAGACCTCTAAAATTGGAGGCTATGGTTGGTGTTTCCAATTAGAAGAGGTACTATGTCATGAAGATCACACCCTACCCTCCTAGAAAGATAATCAGGATGACTTTCCCTTTATACAGAAAAGTGAGTGAAAAACAAAAAGCCGAAGTGTTAGCTGTCAGTTAATATGCTAAGGGTTCCCGCAGCCTCGGGAGCTTGCTGCTTAGACACTGCTGCTCTTTTTAGCTCACACTCCAGTAATCTTTCTGACTTTCTTTTACATACCTTGAGTAGACGTAGTTTTGCAGCTGTCTAAAGCCTTTACCTCTGTAGTCTGATAGTGAACTGGAGACTAACCGTGAGTATCATTGCCATCCACCCCACCCTCATTATCTGATGGGCATTTCCCTACAGCTATATGAAGTACTTTCACAAGTGTTATATCTATGGGGTGGCTGAGTGCGGAAGCCGATATGGAAAGCATTTGTTCAGATGGTAGAGGAGGATGTGACCTTAGATAGAGGGGATACATATGAGGATCCTGTTTCTGCCACTTGTACCCATGCAAGTTCTGTTATATTAAAATACTACCCTAGGGGATGTTTACTAATTAACAAAACAGGATAATTAAAATTGCTATAATGACATGCCTAGAACATAGCTCACAGCATGTGTTCAGAAAATAAATACCCTAATCAACATAAAATACATAGCGTTGTGTCTTGGTTTTTTGATACTTTGGAGAGGTCAGGGGAGAGCTAAGCAAACACACATTAGCACACTAACCTATCCATTAAAGTTGGACTTGAGTCAGTTCAACATCCTAAATGACTATTTTCAATAATTTGTCAAGTTGAGTGGCACATTTTAAAAGTAAACTCTTTACATTTGTGTTTGGCTGTTTCATACATTTATACAATGCATTCTGTTTCTTCTCTCCCTCTCCTTTTCTATGTCTCCCACTCCTAGCAATCCTTACTCTTCCTGACAAGTCCCTGTCTCACATTCATTGGTGTCTTTTTGCTTTCTATTGTGACCCACTGAATTTAACCAGCCCTGTCTGTGTGATCATGGGTTTAGAACTGTCCCTTGGCACCTGCTAGGATTCTCTACAGCTGCACCACTGAAGACATCTGCTTCCCTGAGAGAATCCATCACTATCTAATAGTCCACAAGGAGAGTCTAACCCCATCAGCTTCTCTTCATTCCGTGACTGAGCACAGGTCCAGTCGTTTGCAGGCTCAGTAGAGGCAACTTCAGCTGCTACAGGGTCATGATTACAATGACTACACAGTGTCTTGAAGATGGCATCTCACGGATCTTTCTCTCGTCTTCTGGATCCTTTTTGGTGATCTCCCTGAGCTTCGGGGGAGTAGTATAAATAAATGTCCCTTTTAGAGTTGATCAATCAACTGTCATTTATTCTTAGCATCCTAGCAGTCTCTGCATTGATTGTCATTCACTGCATAGAGAACCTTCTCAGATAAAGGTTTTATTTGTCTATGGGTACAGACACTTAGAAGGCCATTTGGAGCAATGCCCATTTAGCTATGCAACAATATGTAAGTTCTGATTTGGGCCAAAGACCTCCTCCACCGTGAGTTTTTTTTTTTTTTTTACTGGAATTCCAGTACCGAGATTGACTTTCCTCCTGTGGAGGGGATCTCAGGTTCAGTGAGGGTTAGAGGAAGTTCATCAGTAAGCCATCGCCAGGTGCTCTTCTCGACCAATCTGCTGGAAAGGTCTGAAGCTGACTCTTCCTGTGTCCCTAACCAGGCTTTCCCCAAGTGCGAGAGTGAGTTCCCAGACAGCAGGGTTCTACCTGTGCACAGACTAGGCAAGAGAGTTCCAGTGTGGGCAGATGGCCCCTCTCTGGAGCTTGGAACAGAATCACAAACAGCAGGGAGAGTTGAAATTCAGTCAGAGTGGTAGATTGCCCCATAATATTCTTGCTATTATTATTCCAGTGGTTACTTATTGTTGAAGTTCATAAAGTTCATAGCAGTTTAAGACCACTGATTCCTTTTCTATCTCGACAGCCTACACAACACCTTCTGGGAATCAGAGAGCAGGGAAGACATTTCTAGCTCAGTTTCAGCTTCCTATATCACCCAGCCAAGGTGTATACCATCTTCAGCAATAGGGCTTCACTGTCTAGGTCTCATACGAAACTGAGAAGGATGGCAAGAGCCTATACTGTCTGGGTCTCACTGGCCAAGGAACTGTCCCACACCTGGCACTACAACTTATTTAATAACCCTTGGGTTTCAAGAGTAACACTCATTAGCCATGCAGGATTTCTCCCTTTAAAATTAACCTAATAATTTATCAATTATTACGTTTCCATTTGGGTTTTTATTCAGCCTTCATTTTGGTTCACCTCTCTCCTCTTTCCCGCTCTGTTCTTCATCCCCTACCACATCCCTGCTTAACAATTCTACTCTCACTGTTCTGCTTCTCCCTCTTCATAGTATAGTGTCATGTAGTGTAGTGTTATGTACTGTAGTATAGTATAGTGTGGTGTACTATAGTGCAGTGTTGAGTAGTGCATAGTAGAGTGTAGTGTAGTATACTCTGCTGTAGTGTAGTGTAGTGTTACATACTGTTGTATAGTATAGTGTAGTATAATATAGTATAGTGCAGTGTAGAGTAGTGTAGTATACGGTATAGTGTTGTATAGTATAGTGTAGTATAGTGTATACAGTGTAGTGTACTGTATAGTATAGTGTTTAGTGTAGTGATAGAATAGTGTACTGTATAGTGTAGTACATACTGTAGTGTAGTGTGTAGTGTAGTGTAGTATATAGTGTAGTGTAGTGTGTAGTGTGTAGTGTAGTCTATAGTGTAGTGCAGTGCAGTGTAGTATAGTGTAGTGTGTAGTGTGTAGTGTGTAGTGTAGTAGTGTAGTGTGGAGTGTAGTGTAGTGTGTAGTGTGTGTAGTGTGTAGTGTAGTGTGTATTGTGTAGTGTGTAGTGTAGTGTGTAGTGTGTAGTGTAGTGTGGTGTGTAGGTGTAGTGTAGTGTAGGCAGTAGTGGTGTAGTGTGTAGGTGTGTGTAGTAGTGTAGTAGTATAGTGTGTAGTGGTGTATAGTATAGTGTAGTGTAGTGTGTGTGTGTGTGTGTGTGTAGTGTAGTATAGTGTAGTGTGTAGTGTGTTGTGTGTAGTGTAGTATATAGTGTAGTGTAGTGCAGTGTAGTATATAGTATAGTGTGTAGTGTATAGTGTAGTGTGTAGTGTAGTGTGTGTGTAGTGGTGTAGTGTGTGTGTGTGTGTGTGTGTGTGTGTGTCGTGTGTGTGTGTGTGTGTGTGTGTGTGTGTGTGTGTGTGTGTAGGTGCAGGTGCCAGTGTGTAGTGTGTAGTGTAGTGTAGTGTGTAGTGTGTAGTGTAGTGTGTAGTGTAGTGTGTAGTGTAGTGTGTAGTGTAGTGTGTAGTGTGTGTGTAGTGTAGTGTGCAGTGCAGTGTGGTGTATACTGGAGTGGAATGGAGTGGAGCACAGTTTAGGATCCTTTCTCCCTCAAAGCATCCCCAAGCCTGTCTTTCTCTTCTTATTTTCTGGTTTCCACAGGTCCTCCATGTTAGAGACACAAATCTAAAGATCCAAGCTAGATCCACGTATGAGAGTAAACATAAGGTGCCCTTTCTGAACCTGAGTTTTCGCACTTCATAAAAGCCCTACAGTTAATTCTACTTAAGTGCATGTTTTACGGGTTCTATTTTTTAACCACTGAACAAAATTACAGTGTGTGTAAGAACCGAATTTTCTTTATCCATTCTCCAAATGATGGGTACATCAGAATGGTTCCATTTTCTCTGCAGGAAGAGTTGATTACAATTAGGTAAGGAAAATGCTGTTCCACTTCAAATGTTCTACACCTATTGGTTTCTTCAGGGTTCTCTAGTAAGTAAACCTGTTTAATATTACTCAGATGCTTCCCAAAATCGGGACCTAAAGACCATTCCTAATCTACATTGCACTGATGCCTGCTATGTGGGTTTTTATTTTTGTTTGAGATGAAGTATTGTATTTTCTAATCTGATTTTCTCCCAACTTACTGTGTAGTCAAGAATGACTTGAAGTTTACAATATGCATGTTGTAATTGTTGTTGATGATATATTATTGTTGTCATTATTATGCTAAGCATAAAACCTAGAGCTTCATGCGTGCCAGGCAAACACCCATCCCTAGTTAGCTATCGGTATCTCTAAAGATATCAGTTTGTGAAGCTAACAGTAACACCTGTCATGTCTTCCTCCAGGAAACCCAAGTTTTACTTTTCCTATTTATGTGTTGAAATTCTTTGGCATAATGCTTTCTTTGGCCTCATCATTTTAATCTTATCTTAAAATTGTTAGTTTTATTCTAACTTACAAAATTTGGCAGCAATCTTATAGTTCTGTGTGCATTTCAACATCACCTCCAAGAAAAGTGATTGGCTTGACTTTATTGTATCTTCCCCCCAAGCATTTGGAGAAGATACCAAAGGAAATGGATCCAGCATAGAACACATGCTGCTATGGATACATTTGCAGTATCGTTGTCATGTGGCAATCCTGACAATAAATGTCACTCATGTGACCAAGGTGAATGTTAAATAATCTTCCAAATACTTTTATACAAAGATGTCAAAGACATTACATTTGAATGGCTGCGATGAGCTGGGTTCTTGGTTTGATTGTAAGTACCTAGTGATATACTGAGGTAGCTGATGATGGTTTATTTTAATAGGACTTCTCAGTCTGCATTCTACTTTAACATAATACCTGAGACTGGGAAATTTATAAAGAACAGAGGTTCATCTAGATCATAGTTCTAAAAGCATAGTGCTGGTGTCTGTGCTATCCTATGACAGCCAATGAAAGGCAACAAAGTATGAGAGGGACACATGGAGCTTACATTTTAACATATAAACTTTAGGAGGACAGATATATAGCATAGCCACAGTTTTGGGGGGCCAGATGTGAGACTTGTGGAATCCCCCATAGATAATGAAAGAAGGGGGATATAGGATTTTTCTCACACGGTTCCAGTTATGTTGAATCACCCTATCCAGAGTTAGAGATTAAATTGTTTCCATCTACCTGGCTTGGCACTGTATTTTTTTCTACTATGTTCTATCAATTTGCATCAAATAAAGTTTCCTTGCTACTTTTACAGAACTATATGAACCGTTATTTTGATTCTTTGAACAAGAGAGTAGGAACCCATAAACATCCACCTAGCCCTGACCACTACAATGGTCCCATGGGTGTTCACTGCTTTAGCTAGTAGAGAATACCTTAGCAATGCAAATTCCATAGCTTAATAAAATTGCATTAAATTTAAATAAATGTAATCAAAGTAATCAAAACTCAAAATATAATTGTTTATGAAAATAAGATAGCAGAATACTAGCAGGGGTGGTAGCTCAGAGGGTAGAATGCTTGGCTGCCTACCATGCACATCCCCAGAACCAAGGCATGATGGAATATACTCTTACTTCCAGCATTAGTGGTGTGGGCAGGGAGATCATAAGTTTAAGGTCTTTCTCCCATGAATAGAAGAAGTTTTTAAAAGATTAATGGACAAGATTCATGTCTCAATGGTACAGTATCCCTTGACAGGAAGACCACGTTTAATACTCTGCACTAGAGAAGAGGTTTGTGAAAGAAATGGTTAATATTGATTTTCACTTTGACGGGATCTAGAATTACCTAGGGGATAAACCTCTGGGCCTGTCTGTGAGAGATTTTCTAGATTGAGTTCATTGACGTGCGGTAATCTACCATAAATGTGAGGAAGATGATCCAATAGGTTTGAGTTCTAGGCTGCATAAAACAGAATTTGAACCTGCCTGCTCATGGTCTCTGCTCCCTGACTGAAGATGCAATATGACAGACTCGACCTCCTGTCATCAGGAGTTCCCTGCCAAAGCAAACTAACTGTACACCTGAACTATGAGCTAAAATATTGTGTCCCTTAAATTGCCATTATCTGAGTATTTTATCACAGCAAGACACAAATTATATAAGGCAGATAGACAATGATTATAGAAAGACAAAGAGACAGGTGATAGATAGATAGATAGATAGATAGATAGATAGATAGATAGATAGATAGATAAGGAGGAGGAGTGGATGAATGGTGGATGGATGGGTTAATAGAAGAGAGATTCTCTTTCCAGCCATTGGAGATAAATGCTTCATGAGACAACTGTCTTTAAGCATTTGGTCCATGAGATTAGCCTTACTATAGTTGCCATTGGTAACCAGTATTGATCACCACTCAAGTCAGACCTTCCTTCTGTGCTCCAGATACACAAACCCAATAAAAAACAGAAGTCATTTGCTGGGCAATGACAGTAACATGTAAAAGCCCGCACACCCTTAAAATGAACTCATTATGCATCTCCAATGGCTAGCATTCACTGCTTGTGGTAAAAAAAAAATAGTCTGATTGTTGCTAATCCCCAAATCCAAATAATGTTGTCCTCTCATTTGCGCTTCTCCACATCTTCACAACAGTGACTCCAAAAATCCAGTCCCCATAACACAATACAGAACAGCGATAGCTGTGGCTCAAGCTCTTAGTGCCACTGGGTCCTAGGAATTCCTGCAGCCTCTCAACCATAGACTCAATCCATTCCCTGAACCCCATTCCCACTGCCAATGTCCTGACTTAAGATCTTGTCCCTTCTCCTTTGAGTTGTGACAATCATCTAAAAGGCTTTCTCTCTCTGCCTCCGCAGCCAAATGGTATCACATCCATGCTGTGGCAGAGGACCTGTCTAAAACCAGAGCCAAATCTTGCCAATTCGTTTTTCAACATGTTACAGGAATTTCTTCGGGAGACGTGGTTGAATTCAAGTTCCTTAATAAGATATCAGGCCATCTGTCATCAGGCCCCATTTTGCTACTGGATACATAACCTGCTAACTGACACAGGTATGTGTTTCCTGACTTCCCTAAAACACAGCGCACTCCAAACCCATCTTCTCCACAGAACAGATGCTTTCCCTACTCTATTCTATCTCCTGAAACCCTTTGCACCTTCCAAATCCCAGCCCACACTTCACCGTGTCTCGGAAACCTCCTTTGCCTAACTCCAAAGTTCTCCCTCTGTGTTTGTGTTTATTTCCTTGACAACTTTGCCTTCCCCTCATAGACCATGAGCTTCTCAAAAAGAACTTAAGAATTTTGTATGTCCCAGCATCTTCATGACTGCCTGCACCCCCCTTCTTTCAGAAATGAAAGCAGTACCTTATGGCTAGAAGAAATACATAACCTGCCTTCTAGCCCTGACATTTCTTGGGATAATAAATCTCGAGGATGTAACTACATGTACGTAATTTCTGATTTTACAGAGGTGTGAATCTCAGCCAGCTCTTTAGTTGCTCACCAAAAGCTTTCTTAAAACAAAGTGTTGGTTCATGGAACAGAATGCATTTTCTAAGCGTGGCTTCAACAAACCCACCCCCACCCCCATCCTCTTACAGAGGGACATTGGCAACTTGTGCATTGGATTTCTGGGAATCCAGATGGACTTGTGACTATAAAAGACTTTTAGGTGCCATCCAAGGTAAGATTTTCTGCCTGGGTTCTCAAGATGCTCACTCTTAGAACCCAGCCAGTGTGTTGCACAGTGCCCATCTTGGTTTTTTGTTGTTGTTGTTGTTGTTGTTTTGTTTTGTTTTGTTTTGTCTTTGTTTTTGTCTTGTCACTATGATACAATACCTCAACAAAGGCAAGTCAGAGGGGCAGTCTGAGGAGCAGCCTCCACAGTGGGTAAGCCCAAAGATGCTGGAGCTTAAACCAGGTGGTGAAGCTGCTTTCCTTATCAAAAGCAGAGAGTGTGTAATGCCCACTAGTGTTCGGTCCACTGTCTCTATTCTATATAGTCCAACACCCCTGCCCAGAGAACAGTACCACCCACAGTTAAGATGGATCTTCCCCTATCCATTAATGCAATCAAGATAATCTCCCAAAGCATCCTTATCTGCCAGGTTTTTCTAGATCCTGTCAAGTTGACAATTAACCCTAACCATCACAATACCTAGTAGGTTCACGGAGGCACCATGTGCCAGTGTCCTGACAACAGCCCCAGTTCAGGTACCAGCCCTGCCAGGACAGAATAGTAAAGGCCCTGGGGATTTCTGGAGCAAGTCACCAAGAAGCTCCGGTGTTTTCCTGCTGAGCACTGAGACTCTTGGAACAGCAACAGCCTGCCCCTGCTGTGCCCTTTGCCAATGGCCGCTTGATAGTAATACAATGATAGTAATGCAATGTGATCTTAGGATCACACTTGGGGGTGGTCCATCCCCCAGCAACACAAAGACAGATGTAACAAGTGATCACTACTCCCAGAAATGCCACTACATCTTCTCCTAACAGGGAAGAGAACACGGCTGTTTGTTTGATGGTTGCACAAGCTATAGCTCTTTCTTAAAGGATACACCCGTATAAAAGAAGGGGCTAATGATTTTGAGACATCAGAAGGAGCAACCACCAGCTGCTATCACCAGCATTCCTCATATAAATTTGATAACAGATTCCTCTCGGCATTCCACACAAAACATCCCCAAAGAAACTCCAGTTTCTGTAACAGTCGGGTGCCCCGGGCTCCAATAATTTAAACTCACCAAGCTAAACAAGTCAAGCTAAACTGTTAGCCAATTATTTTGTTGCTAAAGCTTTGCACTCAGCGGGGCAGCCTTAGGAGAGAAGCAGAAAGCAGCCAGGTTATGATGAGAAAGCGCTGCCTGCCCGCAGTGCTTATAACGGAAAGACTGGCCCCTTTGCTGAGGAGAGGAAAAGTGTGCATTTGACAGGATCCCGCACATCCACATCCCTGCACAGAGTGTGCGGACCCCACTTTCAGCTCCACTAACAGGGCATTGGCAAGGAGTAGTAAGTCTGAAATCGAAACGCAGAAAATCACCTGCACAGAGACTACATTTCCACACGGTGAGAATCTTTGCTTTTCTGTATGGTTCCTTTTCGTTTCCTGCACATGGCCATACAGCAATATGATGCTATTATGACCCAGGGTAGCCAGCTCTCCGGTTTCCCATCCACTTAGAGTATTAGTACTCTGCACCAAAACACCAGATCCTTGCTCTTTCAGTGCAATTTAGTGCTGACAAGAGTCAGGCTAATGCACAAAGCCAATCCACTATTGCCAGCCCAGGGGACTGGCTCACTAAGTCGTAGGTTGCGTTACTGCCACCTAGTGGCCACATGGAGGAAGCTCACTCTCCTTCCTCAAAACTATTTTTCACCACAGTTCTTCTGAACATGGACATTAAGAAACTATAATTCTGGGGTTGGGGATTTGGCTCAGCGGTAGAGCGCTTGCCTAGCAACCGCAAGGCCCTGGGTTCGGTCCCCAGCTCCGAGGAAAAAAAAAGCAGACAAGAAACTATAATTCTTAGGAACAAGAAATAAAAATAAGAATTATATTCATCTTTGTTAACTAGACATCCTCCAGGCATTACCTCGAGGTATCTTTCATTAAAAATCTATGTGGCAGAAAACTGTTGTTGAAACAGAGTTGTAATAAACTTGTAGGATACAATATACATATGTATGCATCTGTACATGTGTGTACACAAATTTACATGTATGCATGTGTCACAAAATATTTTACTGTGACAGTAAATGAATTTGAATTAGATCTATATGAAACAGGGAAAGGAGGGCTGAAAAGATGGCTCAGGGGATAAGAGCACACATTACTTTCCCAGAGGACCTGGGTTCAATCCAGGTACCCACATAGTGGGTACTGCCTATAACTTCTGTCTCAGAGAATCTATTCTGGCCTCCCTGGTCATCAGGCATGCATGGGGTATACAGACACACAGGCAGGCACAAAAGCCATATATGTAAAAAAATAAAGTGAAAAAAGGAAATAAAAATGGAGAAAGGGTATACAATCTTTACCAGATCCATGTACTCATAGAATCCTGTGTTTTTCTGCCTACGGGTTGAAATATGGATGAGGCATGGGGACTAAGTGGAGATTGGCCATCTTATTCAGCTCCACGGTCACCTGTGCTTGGGATATTAGTTCACTCCTTTTAGGAGTGAGTAAATGGAGACTCAGTCTGTCAGATCATGTGGATACAATAGGCTCATGATCCTAACCTAATCAGTGTGGGTCTAAAGAGTGGACTTTGAAGACCGTTTAGAATGTTCTAAAAGGAGTCTAGCTTAGACCACATTGATTTTCCTCAGGGTGAAGAGCCAAATGGCCAGAGGATTTAATCCAGAGATTTGCAGACAGCGTCTCATGGAGGGGGCGAGGTTCCTCCCTCCCTCCAGCCCCTATTCCCTACTCCAGTGGTCCCACATCTCAGAAACACTGATTAACACATTCCCACAAGCCCTAGCGGCAGGGAAAAAGTTAATCACGTGTTGCTCTGATGTTATCAGCTCTCGATTTTCACCAAACAGATCTACTGACCAAGCAGGACCAGGTCACATTGTTAGAAGGTGACATTATTCACTTGCTAGGAGAACCCACTGAGGGTGAGCTGGCAACATGGCTGCGTTCCCACCTCTCTTCTCCTTCAGTTAGGCCAACCGACTCACACCGTTAGCCAAGAGCAGCAAAAGCCTGATGAGTCCGTCCAGCCCTGGTTTCCCTTGCCTGTCCCCGGCATATCTGAGAATATTAGTCGGCTAACGCCAGTGGCATGGGAGGATCCAGAGCCATGGCTGGGTAGGCACAGTAATATTTCATGGCTTTATTCATTGTCTTAGGTCGCTGTGAAAACACACACAAACTAGGTGGCTAAAAGGAAATGTTTTTCTAAACTTATGCAGACTGAAAATCCAAAATCAAGTTATTTGTGTTTTAGTTCCTGAGAATTCAGGAGTCTCTCTTGGCCTCCCTCTCAGCACATAGTGAGTCCTAGGCTCTGTGGTGCCTATGCTGACGATATTTGGTTTCTCTTCTTCCTAGGATACCAATTGAGTCCATGCTAACAGTGTCTCAGTGAACTGCGTCTGCAGAGGCCATGCTTCCAAATTAGCTCTCATCTGAAGGTTCCAAATAGACGTGGATTCTGAGGAGATGGCATTCAATTCATGAATTAAACAGCAAGAGAAATAGATTCAGAGAAGATTGAGGAATTGTATCCTTGTACATGAATTGCAGACACTTTGGTCATGAGGGCTTGATAATTTTCTATTTCACATAAAAGGAATATGCTACTAAATTTTTAAACGAGGCTATTGAAATAGGCCTGCTTTTCCTTTAATGGCTAACAGAAATGAAATTCAGATGTAGAAAATAAATTTAATGACAGAGTCTAAACCAGGTCTAAAGGATAGGACACCAGATCAGCTGTCATTCTGCCACACTGCAATAGGCCTAATAATGTCGCCTCTCCAATTATGTCCTCATTTTAATCTCTGCAATTGGTGACTGTGCTCAGTGGCAGGGCAAAAGGGAAAGTTATAATCGAAGTGATTCCGAGATGAGAGACCGTACTAACCTGTCCGTGGGGATCAAATGTAATCACAGCATCCTTAACAATAGACAGGGGAGTCCTGAATCAGTTAAAAGAGCTGAGGGTCACAGGAACTGTACTGGTGCTGTCTTTGAAGATAGAACAGGGACATGTGTCCTGATAATAACAACCTCTGAAAGTGGAAAATGCAGAAAAACATCCTCCCTGGAGCCCCCAGAGAAAAACACAGCTCGGCCAGTACTATGATTTTATCTGGTAAGACTCAGTTTGGACACCCAACTTCTAGAACTGTAAGATTGTGATCTTTAAGACACTAGGAAGCTAACACAGAGACTCTGAGGGATACGCTGTAGTTCATGCCTTTGTTTTGCAAACGTTTAAGCCACTCATATATGAAGAAAACTGTTGTATAATAAATGTGGGCATAAAGTTTTCTACACAAGATGTTTGGAGATAGCAATAGTGTGCAGTGGTTAGCAGTGATGTGCAGTGGTTAGCAGTGGTGTGCAGTAGTTAGCAATAGTGTGCAGTGGTTAGCAGTGGTGTGCAGTAGTTAGCAATAGTGTGCAGTGGTTAGCAGTGGCGTGCAGTGGTTAGCAGTGGTGTGCAGTGGTTAGCAGTGGTTAGCAGTGGTTTGCAGTAGTTAGCAGTGGTGGTTAGCAGTGGTTAGCAGTGCAGTGGTTAGCAGTGGTAGCAGTAGTTTGCAGTAGTATGTAGTGGTTAGCAGTGGTGTGGAGTGGTTAGCAGTGGTTAGCAGTGGTTTGCAGTGGTTAGCAGTGGTGTGCAGTGGTATGCAGTGGTTAGCAGTGGTATGCAGTGGTTAGCAGTGGTTTGCAGTGGTTTGCAGTAGTTAGCAGTGATGTGCAGTGGTTAGCAGTGGTTAGCAGTGGTTTGCAGTATGTGTACAGTGGTTAGCAGTGGTGTACAGTGGTTAGCAGTGGTTAGCGGTGGTTTGCAGTGGTTAGGCAGTAGTTTGCAGTGGTGTACAGTGGTATGCAGTGGTTAGCAGTGGTTTGCAGTGGTTTGCAGTGGTTTGCAGATTGGCTATTCAGTGAGATCATGAGGACTCAAGTTCCCCATCTCAAATCTCCCAACCTTTACTGCATGTACCTTCTATGCCTTATTGAATCCAATGGGGCTATGTAAAAATTAATATGATATATCAATTATTAAATAGAATAATTAAGAAAAGTTGAGAAATCAAATATCCACTGGAGACTAACAACGCTGTCAAGATGAGTCAACCATGATTTGTTACTTGGGTTGAGTATATTGCTAACTTAAAACAAATTAGTAACGGTGCAAGCAGATGAGTTTGGGTGAAGTAAATAATCTGTAAGAAAGGCTAGTTTATCACCTGCCTTACACTAAACACACTACAAGGGTGTGGTACAATGCTTGTTTCTTTTTTTTTTTTTTTTGGTTCTTTTTTTTGAGCTGGGGACCCTAACCCAGGGCCTTTGCTTCCTAGGCAAGCGCTCTACCACTGAGCTAAATCCCCAACCCACAATGCTTGTTTCTATAAGTTCTAAAAGTCCAAATAGGATACTTACGATCAATCACATACAGTTAGAGACATGCGGCATGTGAAAGTGGAGATTAAAATCTAGTAATAATGCACATGTTAGAATGTTTTCACCATGAACAAATGACAGACAACGGAGGAGGTCGGTAGGAAGGTTATCTATAATAGATAATAATAGAAAAATAGGTAGACAGATGAGAGATGACAGGTGATAGGTAGATACATAGATAGATACAAAGATAGATAGATAAATGATAAATAATAGATGTGTTTAACTAGACTCAAGCATCATAATGAATTAATACATTAAAATGTAATGTGACATTTTACTAATGTATGATCTGTATGATTTATGTATTAAATTTTTAATATGATTTAAAACCTAAAGGTAAAAATATTAATACTTTAAATAGGAAGGGTAAAAGTCACCATTATCATGTAATAAATAAGGAAATTATCTCCCACGGGGAGAGAGGTTATATGATCACAAGCCCTCCACAGTGAGCAGAGATAGAAATGTGGCCATTCACTCCAGTCTTCCCTTAGTGCAGAGTAAGTGGACTGACTGGTGCGTGCCAGAAGCTCAGGGCCAAGAATTTCTCAGCTCTGTAAGGTATGGGAAGTGAAGGAGCGCAGCCAGGGCGGCATTGCCATGGCCACCAAATCAAGCCGGCTATAGCAGTGAGAAAAGTACACAGGCTTTTCGCATTATTACTTCAGGAACTCTTAAATTAAAGTATATGCTTGTTTTTTCTTCAAGAAGTTTAGCTCATGTGAATTTCCAGAAGTCCTGGTCTAAATATATTCTCCTTTTAAAAAGATCATTGTCTTTCTCTGGCGTGATGGTTAATTTTCTGTGTTAGCTTGATGTGGTTAAAGGATGCACAGATTGAATGGTAAAAGTCTCTTTATGGGGTTAGGTTCACTGGGAGGCTGGTTCCAGAAAAGATCAACGTGTAAGTAAGTACGCTACCTCCCGTGACCAGTGCAGGCTGGCGCCATCCAATTCACTGATGGAGAAGAAAAGATAGAAAAAGATCAGTGAGCTTGCTTGTTCTCTCATCCTCAGCTGGAACATCTGCCTTCCGTCCTTGCAAACAGGAGCTCCTGATGCCAGAGCTCCAGATAGGGATAGTTCAGTTACAGTTTCTCTAGTTCTCCAGCCTTCAAACTTGTGTTGAACTATGGCATTAGCTTCTGACTCTCCCACCCATAGACAACATCAGACTTCTCAGCTTTCACAATCCTGTGAGGCAGCTTTCATAACGGACCACGTGATATTTATTTATTAACAGTCTAGTTGTTTTAGTTTTCTTTTTAAAGTTTTCTGCGTTCGTTTATTTTTATGTACGCAGGTGTTTTGCCTCACATAAGCCTGTGCCCCGTGAGGATGTAGTGCCTGCTGTGGCCAGAAGGTGGCATCAGATCACCCGGGGCTTTGGTTAACAGATGATTTTGAGCTGCCAGGTGGATGCTGGAAACCGAACCCAAGTGCTCTGGAAGAACATCCCGCGCTCTTAACTCTCATGCCTTTAACCTGCCACACACACCGATTCTTAATTTACCTGTGAAATGTTTACATAGTTTAGAAAAATCAAAGCCCTCAATCAAAATACAAAAATGTCATGATATGAAGAATTACAAGCTACTTCTATCAGTGTATCAATACATTGTCATACACTCGTTTCCTGCCATTTACTGAAATATTTTCCTAATGTGAAATATTTCAAAATAACAAGGAATCTTAACTCTCTATGAAGAATGGTATTTCCCTATTAACGCATGTGTACAAGTGTTAGTTCTGAAGATGGGATTGAGCCCAGAGTCACTCTGACAATCATTTGTGAGTATTAAATGCTCAGGTACAGTAAAACAGAAGAACGAGACAAAAATAATCTTGTTTATATCCTTGGGGAGAGCCCTTGTGAGTCCTACACCTTTTTTTAGAGGTTCCTGAGCTTTCCTTTTGTTAATTTGCATTTTCTTCTTCCCTCAGAGATGTCCTCTTAAGTCTTTCAAAGCCCTTTAGCTTTTGTGAAAAGCATAATGAACCCATATGCCCCAAAGCTGAGGGGGATCTTCAGTTTGTGCACATTTCCCTCTCAAAGAGGACTGTCTCCTCATTTGTCCTGTGCCCCTGTGTCTGCATCCGTCAGTGATGAAGTTGACATCTATTGCAAAGGGCACGTGGACTCTTCAAGGAAAATCTCATGTAGTACACATCTTTGATACTCCTTGAAGCCTGCCCTGGGACCTGATGTCTAGCAGGGACTCAAAGAAATGCTCTTTTGAATATGTGAACGAATGCTATCTTGTGGCGTCTAATTAAAGAAGAATCCTGTAGCTGACATTTGAAAATGTCTATGCTGCTGACTCACCTGTTGGAGGACAGACAGGCAAGTGTTCTCTGATAACTTGGTGGCTTTCCCATCTGTCAGACACACCTTAGCCATGATGATGTGTGTGCTCACTGTAAGAAGAGACAGTTACTCAGGACTTGGGTATTTTTGTACAGCGGATTATTATGTCTGGAATTTAATATTGCTCTGTCCTGTGATATTTATTTCAGGCTTAGTAGAAACATAACTACCTCCTGCCTATCTGTGTCCAATCTAACAATTTTGGAGGGGGATTAGAGTCACTGTGCTGGTTTTTATGCTTAAGAAATACTGCGATTTTAACATTTATGCATTCTTTAATAATACGATATTAAACAATCAGCACTTAATACTTTAATCCTGTCAACATGTTAGCATTAGAATTAGCATATTGGTCTTTCTCATGTTTCGGATGATAATGCATATCTGATCCTGCAAATAATATAGACCATATTTGCTATGCTATGGGTATTTTTTGTATTTGTATTTACAAATAAGATCTTTATCCAACTCAAACTAAAGTTTTGCTGTGAGGTAAAGGTGTTGTGTTATTTATGGCAGCAGTGTCTTATATAACTGTAAAACTTAATGAAGGGAGGCAGCTTAGTAAGTAGTATTATCTCTTATTTATGGGAACTAAGACGTGAAGAGATCTGTTAAAGGGGAATTGCACGTTATCAGATACTAAATAAGATCTCTTTGTTTCAACTCCTGGTGCTTGTCAAAAAGAATTGAGCTAAATAAGCCTCACTCTACAAATAATTTAATGATGACCTTAGCTGCGCACTCGAGGAATCTCTGTGAGGGCAATGGGGTCTGGTGAACAGACTCGGTAGGCCTGGTATTGGTGCAAAGGCTCCCTCCAGACAATCATCACTAGAATATCCTGTCTCACAGGTTCCCATGAGTGGGGCCCACTGACAGTAGGTTAGTACAAGACCAAGACTGGCATATTGAACATCAGGCGAAGAGGAACTCTTAGGAGAAGTGCAGAAGCATCGGAGGGGTTTCTAGGCCATGTTGTTATTGTCCTGCCCTTCATTCGGGGTTTTAGAAATGACTTTGACAAGGGGAAAAATAGTAGATTCTAGAAGTGGTCCTCAACGTGTGGGTCATGACCCTTTGGGGGTCATATATCAGATATCCTACATATCAGATATCCACAGTGCAATTCGTAACAATAGCAAAATTACAACTATGAAGCATCAGTGAAAATAATTCTATGGTTAGCGGTCACCACAACATGAAGACCTGTGTTAAAGGTTTGCAGCATTAGAAAGGTTGAGGACCGCTGCTCAAAAGGAAGCAGCTATGAGCTCCTTCCAGTCAGTGCCCCCGTGGCTGTTCACTTCTGCTGTTTCCTGGGAAGCAGGTCTTTAGAGGTGGTCAACAGATGGTTGAAAGTGAGCAGCAACCTCGGGCAATGGTTTCCTTTGCGATCCAGGCCCATTCTCCCAGCCTGTTAGGGGTCCCATTAACTCTTAGGCTCAAGACCACTTCCAACTCTCACGGTCTATGAATCTATAGTAAAATATGTTTCTCAGATATATTCTTCTACACCAATCCCATTTTTTATTAGCTGTCATTGTTAAGAGCTCATCATCTGAATGGAATCATAACATTCTGGTGAAGTCAGTTAATGCATGCCTATAAATAAGCTATCACTTTTCTGAATTTCTGCTTCTCCTTTAGTCTAAGAATAAGATCTTTAACAAAAAGCCTAAAGCCTACTAGGCACCCAATGGCTATTAGACACTAAAATCAATGTTGCTGTTATAGTCATCGTCATTGTCATCTTCCAGGACCCAGTTCTACATTTAGAACAATATTTGAAGAACATTAAAATACACAACCAGATGTCTTTCCTACATGAACTTTGTGTAAAGGAGGGTCATGAAATACTCTCACTTAATTGATCATTCATGTCCCCATATATAGAGCACTTTGATGCTCTCAAACTGTGTTTGAACAGAATTAAACTATTTTCCCTCTTTACTGTAATGAGGACAAATTAGCAACAGTAAGTATTCACCACAGATACATTACAACTTTCTAGTAGGAGAAAAGCGTTCAGAGGATTCTGCAATCCTGTTAGTGGGAAACACCTAGCATGTGAACTTGAGAAGCTTGAGAGTTTCTCTCTTTCCTGATCAAGTACAAAAATCCTTTCAGGATGTGTAGACCACACAAGCATTCACCACCCTTCTGTGAGGCTGAAATGGCTGCCAACTCTCAGGTTAGCAGCCTCCCTAAATTTAGCTCCCTTTGGACTGACTTCATTGCAGTGTTTCCTGCTAGCCATGAAGACAAGAGTTGTAGCACAGAAAGTTCTACTCTTGGTGTGAACATCAGCAAGCCATCAGAAAAGGATACAAGGCAGCCAAAGTATCAGTGGTGCTTTTGTGTGTGATTAAAACAAGAGATCCATGCTCTACTTATTAGGAATAATATTAAGTAAAACTTTACAAGAATATGCTTGTGAAAGGTTTAAGGCATGAGCATTATTAAGTCACTATTCTGAACCAAATTGTGTGTGTGTGTGTGTGTGTGTGTGTGTGTGTGTGTGTGTGTACATGATCTATCAACCTTTACAAAGCTTTATATAAATAGAGTATTCTTTATCAACCTAAACTAATTCAGATACTTCAAAAGGAGATGTCTGTGGCCACGTAAATTTAAGCTACCTTGGGCTGTCACAAGCATTTGTTCAACAGTGTTGCAGTCGTGCATTCACGTACATTGATTGGAAATCAGCTAGAGAGACAGCGGTGAGTGGAATACAGTTCCTTCACTCTGAGCACTACAGTCCTAGAAACGAACAGGAAAACTGCTGAGAGGAGGCACTAATGCAGACTTGCTCTCTCGTTCCAGCTTTCGAAATGGGTTTCCTTTTCAAAGCCACATCTCCGACACCACATTGATTTATACGTCTGAAACAGAGAGTGCTTTGAAGTGTAATTTCACCAGCAGGACCTCTGAGGATCCGTCTCTAAGAGGACAACATGGCTGATCTCTAAGGACGCCTGTAAATATTAGCTGCTGTTTCCAGAGTGGGTCTGAAAAGGAGGGTGGGAATAAAGGGGAGTAGATGGTTACAATCTGTATATGAAAACACTAGGCTGACTTCTTCTTAAAAGTTTTACAGACACTATTCTATCACACTTGAAAGAGAACATGGAGGCACACAGTATGGTCTTAGGGGCAGACAGGTTAGAAATCATTGCTTCCCTAGTAAGAGCACCAGTGGAAGGGGAAGCCTTGGGTCCTGCTGAGACTGAACCCCCCAATGAACATGATTGTTGGGGGGAGGGCGGTAATGGGGGGAGGATAGGGAGGGGAACACCCATAAAGAAGGGGAGGGGAGGGGTTAGGGGGATGTTGGCCCGGAAACCGGGAAAGGGAATAACATTCGAAATGTAAATAAGAAATACTCAAGTTAATAAAGAAAAAAATTAGAAATCATTGCTTCCTATGCTTTTTCATATTAGCCCGGGAGGCAGAGGATTTGGGATGGGAGTCAGAGTCAAACTAGATCAAGTTCAAAATTATAATAACCCAGGTTGCCTTTCAAATCTACAGGGTCTCTCCCGTGCCACATAACCCTTCACACGTCAAGCTGCACAGAAGAAACCTGATAAACTATCACGTTCCATTGCCTCAGATGGGATGCCAGGATGAAGGATCCTTAGCAAATTTTTTCCTGGTTTTATTGTGTGCCTGGCAGCACACTACGGCTTAGAGGTGTTAGCATTAAAAAAATAAAGAAACCGAACTTCTTAAATGTATGCACTAACAGTCTCCCATTTGAGCAGATCTCCTTGTTTATATAATAGTACCAAGAGTAGAGTAAGATAATTACGCTAGCCCTCTACCATAGTCCTGCTCGGGCATTGAAAAAATGTCATACAGAACAGAGGACAACCTCAGCTCCAACCTAAGGTAGTCCCTGAAGGGTCTAGCAGCTGAACAAGATAGTATTCATACTATTGGGCTTTCCTTTGTAAATCCTTTTTGGAAAAATGGATTTCTGTAGCAGCAGTGTAAAAGGGCTAGTATGTGTAATAAGATATTTATCTAAACTCCAGGAATGCCAGTGAGGAAAACTAATCATGAAGAGTACAGCTATGAAGCACATTGCTGCAGCAAAACAGCCTTCGAAATGAGCAAAATGTCATCGCAGAACAAAAGGAGAGTTATCACCGCTAATGGATAATGCATCATTTAGCACTCGGCTTTTTTCTTGTTTTGCAACCATGCTCTCAGCGGTAGGAACCTGTGATTTAGTGATAGGGCTCATTTCTGCTGCCCGTTGTATTTCATTTATGGATAAGCACAGTGAGAATCCAGGCTACAGTGGCTGTGTGCTTAGCTGCACCTGCCACCGAGAAGGAAGGCTGAGCAGCTGATGACAATGTCTAGTGCCATCTCTCACCTGGCAGCAGCCACCTGTCAGGAGGTAAATACCCTAGGAACAAAATAAAAGCCTCGGTTGCAGTTCGAAAACCCTAAACTCCAAAACTACAGAAGCAGAGAGGAAATAAAGCATTGGCCAAACTCCTTCATTTTTGACCCAGACATCAGTTTATATTTTAAGAGCATGTATTCATAAAGCATACTCCTTGGGTGATGAACTATGTGGGGAATAGCGCTGGTTTGTGATTTCCATTAAGGAAGAAGTTGGTTTTTGGTGATTCAAGACACAGGAAGGCAAAGCTGTCTTCCATCCTTGAACATCTGTCTGTCAAGTTTTAGATCAGCATAAGGTACCGTGATTTCCTTAATAATGTCTTCTTGAAGAATCGGACCCATGGATACTGCTTGCTCCCTCCTCTCCCTTCCTCATCATCTCTACCTCTCTACCTGACTTCCCTTCAGCATTTTAGCCCAGAGAACAGTTGCCTCAGGTCCTCCTTTCCAACAGCCTGTAATAACAGCCCAATTCCATCAAACGAGAGATAGATGCCCATCAGTGTCACATACTTCCCATCCTCTCTCACCTTGACAATTTAGACTCCAACGCATTTTAAAGGTCAAGACTGTAAGTGACCTGGAGGTAAGGCTTGGGACAATTCTAATCGAGCTGCTAAATGGATTTCTCACAAAGGCCACAGCCATGGTCAAGGACTGCTTTCACATACACATCCAAAGAACCAGGGAATGCTCAATGACACTGTCTGGAACAGCGGGGCTCAAGGATGTCCGACTCAGTGGATGGTGTCTGACTTCCCTAATTCACTTCATGGAGCTCTTTGTATAGGCAAGTTTCCAGAGGGAATTCACGGCTCCTAAGTACTCTTCAGAGAAACACGGGGTTGGCCTCAGGCAAGATTTTGATCAGGAAACTGGGCTTTTCAAGCTCTCTAGCTTCATTTTCCCACAGAATACTGACTTGTTTCACAGTATACATTGATTATTTTAAAAACTATGCCAGAGCCCGGAAAACAGACAGAAAAGAACAAGCATCTTTGTCAGTGCTATGTTTAATCTATTAAGATATTCTTTTCTATTTTTTGCTCTATTGATATGTAATTGGCAAACTATACAACTTTAAAGTGTCCAACTCAATGCTGGGTACATGTTTCTGCTGTAAAATAAATATCAAAATCAGCCAATGAGCACATCCATCACCCACACCCCTTTTGTTCTGTGGTAGTAAAGAGTACGTGAGGCCCATTCACCTGGCTAATTCCGAGTCTGTATGCATTCTTACATCCTGGTCCCCAGAATGCGGAAGGTCCATGACCTTTGACTAATACAATCACTGTTAACCCCTCCCTGTTTTTATGTGTCTGGCTTTCTCCATATCTACTTATCACGTGATTTGCCTTTCTGTGTTTAACTGATTTGACTCGGCATGATGTTTTATAGGCTCATCTATTTCATGTTGTCACAAATGACTGCATTCCCTCTGAGAGAGAGAGAGAGAGAGAGAGAGAGAGAGAGAGAGCATGTCCACATCCCATTTCCCTTATTCAGTTGGAAATGGACATTTGGACATTTTATGGTGCCTTTATGCCTTGCTTCTTGTTACTAGTGTTATAGCAAGCACAGAAGTGAAGATATCTTCCCAACAGAGATTACTGTTATGATCTGTGTGTTATTAATTATGATGCTTGTCACACACAAAACTGGAAAGATTCTCGGGAGACAGAAATCATCTCCACTATGTGTGGAAGGATAGTAAGATGATAAGGCCACATGTGCATTACAGGGGCAGAGCCAGGCAAATTCTGATGGCAAACACCCTGTATTGCCTCCCAACCTACCTGTTTGATTTACAGGTTGAAATAGGATATTACAACTTGGATCCTTCTAGGGTCAACCTAGTTCATTAAAATTAAGCTGCTTGTCATCTTCCAGAATGGTCCGCATGACTATAATACACCTACTTCTGACACCTACTTCAAAAGCCCTGTGACCTACTTTTGATCCTTAAATGTGCCAACACACACAAAAGAACTGTGTTTTTTATTTAAATACTTTTTCAGGATCGTGTCTTTTAAAATAGAAGGGGCCAGAGAGATGTCACATCAAAAGCAATTGCTCAAAGGAAGAAGTTTAAACTTAACTGAAACTGATTTTTATTAGCATATTAGAGGACATATTCTGGTCTGAGGGTGGATGACAATAATGAAGCCACTGCAGAG
The DNA here is from genome assembly GCF_011064425.1 of Rattus rattus. NCBI lineage: Eukaryota > Metazoa > Chordata > Mammalia > Rodentia > Muridae > Rattus > Rattus rattus. The sequence goes on along the minus strand of NC_046158.1, from coordinate 84,986,988 downwards.
CCTAAAGGGTAACTTAGTAGTGGACTTGGGCTCTAAAAATCCTATTGTCTATTCTGAAATCTAAGTAGGAAGAATGACCATTGACTGAAACCGTATTCTTCTGTATTTGAAAATGTTAATCATGCCAGTGTTCCCAGAGTGCTGATCCCTTCAAGGATGCTGACACCTAACTCCTACAGCTGATTAGCTGTTATCTATAGCCTTCTCTGCATAAAGCCACAGCCCAACCTCCTCAGTTGTCAACTGTGTCTCTCTCATGCCCCTTATGCACTGAACTCTGGAAGGCAGTGTGCTCTCTGTTTTCTAAGGCCCTTCTCACTCTTACTGTATTTTAATTAATATTTCAAATGTGCATATAATACATTTGGATCAAATCTGTTCCCTGCCTTCTAGCTCTCTCCTATCCCCCACTGCTCTGACTCTCCCTCCCCAGAAGCCATCAATATTTGCTTGCCAGCAGCTCCTCAGATGAGGGTGGGAATTTCTTGAGCCCCATTTGTGCTGATGGTTTGACTGGCTCGATTTGTACCCTCATCCATGTTGCCTGGAAGTGCAGTTTTAATGGATCTTCATTCTTCTACTCTTACCCAATGACCCAACTCCAATGTTTTTAACCACCTCTTTTTCATGCCAGCTCAGTGAGAACCATAATGCCCTCTGTTTATGTCCTCAGCTCCCCAGGAGTCCTACACAGGGATGTTACTAGTGGCACAGATTCATAATTTACCCTTGGCGTCTGCTGCTCTAGCCCCCTATTTCAATGTATTCCCCAGAGCAGAAGAAGTCAGCCATATACGTGTCAAAATCCTTACCAAGAACGTTGGAGCTCAAACAGATGACAAAGAGGGATGTTGGCTTCCCTGCTGGGAGAGAAGAGTGTTCTCTCTCTAACTTTGATCCATACTTTGTCACATGCCTTTAAAGAAAATAGCATTTCTGTCCTGGAACCATTCCCCAAAACAGCACCCACAGATCTTTCTCTGATAAGTATTAGTTCCCCCTCAAGAGGGTCTAATCTACTCATTTAAAAAAAAAATGGATTTCCTAGCTCTCATTTCACCTACAGGCTATTTGCCAGAGAAGCAAAACCCCCATAGCTATGCCCATTTTATAATGTAGGTTTTGCTGTCACTCATGATATAGAGTAGATGTAACGGTAAGTGAGGACAATACAGAAAACAAACACATGTGAGTATCTCAATAATGCCCATAGGAAGTCATCCGTGTATCTCCTCACTTACCCTTCACTTGATCCTAACTACGCGAAGTACCCAGAAATTGTCTCTTTGTCCTGTCCTCCAAGCTGCCTCTTTCTACCTTTATGCCCCTGGCCTATCAGTGTGGTGTGGGCTCTCTGACACCAAACCCATAGATGCCTTTCTCCCCAGCTTTTCTATGGTGGATTGGGTTTTGAAAATTCTTCAGAGATGAAGTTAAACTAATATTGGCCTATGTCTCTAATAGCTTTGTGTCAATGGGCTATGTTGAAAGACAGTAGGGAGGAAGAAGGGAGGGCAAGGGAGGGAGCTAGAGAGAGAAACAAATACATGCACTCGTGTGCACATGCGTGCACGCACAAACACACACACACACACACACACATACGCACACCTGTGGTTAAAAAGTTTGGCCTCCATACTTTAGACATTAAAAAGAAATAAAACAACTCTGAACCTTGAAAATGGCAATCCTTCCTCAGGTTTTGTATTTCCAAGATCTCCAGGTCAACATTCAAACTCACACCCATTTCAAAAATCTTGACATCCCTAGACTTTCATAGTCTTCTTCAAAGGGAGCCACCATAAGCCCTTGGGCTAAGAAACAGCGTCTTCCCGGGGTGAGATTTATTCAGCTAAAAATAACAAGGACCTGAAATCATAGTAGTTTACACAGAATAGAAGTTGTTTCCTTCTCTCCTAAAGTTGTAAAGTTATGCAAATCTGGAGTCAGACATGTAGCTCTGCTCTGAGAAGTCCTGGTGGCTCAGGTGAATTCTAAGTCATAGCCCCTCTATTGCCTCCTGTGAGCCCAAAAGACCTGAACACATCCCAAGGAGCAACACAGGGGCAGAATGGAAAGGGGGGTAAAGTTTTACCGTAAGTTATCTTAAAAGAAAGAAAGCTGCATGGTGGTACATACTTGTAATCCTAGCACTTGGGAGGCTGAAACGGAAGGACCAGGAGTTCAAGGGCAGCCTGGCCTATTCAATGAGCCCTGTTCTGTGGTGGAGGGGGATGTCACAGAGCTACTATATGGCGTCGTATTTAAGACACTCTGCCATGTCTAACTGCAAAGGTGAAGCATTATTTCTGTTCCAAGCAGCTATGTGCCCAGATAAAAATCCTGTTCCCACAGAAGGAAGGGTAGAGTACAAGAGGAAAGCCATTAGTCTCTGTCACATAACATTTCTGACGTTGCTATTTTTTCTGTGTTAAAAATAAACACTGGAGCCACCTATAATAGGGTGACTCAAATTCCAAGACTTAAACAAAGAGTTGAATGGTGAGTCAAAATTCTGCCATTCAATGTAAATATAGTCAAGTCACTCAGTGATGTTATCTGTCCTATCTGTCCTGCCATCTTTAAAAAATCACCACCCGGCCTGATTCAGAAAAAAGTTAGATAATAAAATGCATAGCAATATATTTGTTGTTGTTCATTTGATTTTTTTATTTTTAGAATATATATATATATACAGAGTCTCGTGTAACCCAGGCTGGCCTCAAATTTACTACGCATATAAGGATAACCAGGAGTTGGAATTACAGGTGTGTATCACACTCAGTTTATCTGGGCTCAAATCCAGAGCCTTGTGCATGCCAGGCAAGCACCCTATCAACTGAACAACACCTCAGGTTCCAAATGCAATTTTTGAAATAGGATATAAAGTAACTTTTCCATGAAAAGTAAAATTTCAGCAATAAGTTAGTGTGTATCTCCTATGACTCGGGTATCTTTACTCTCCGGTCTCAGTTGGTGAAATGGGGCAGCTCAGTAGTGAATGGACAGGTGACTCAGGGATGTGAGCTTGCAGGAGAACCAGAAAGTACCCAGAAAGTACCAATATTTGTAACGACGTCATCACCCCAATGTCTCAACATTCTCTAACATGTAATGATTAGTAGTGGATATGAGACTGGAAAAAGGGTTGTTCTCCTTGGGTAAAATTCCCTAATTCTGCATTTTTTTTTAGTTGAAAATAGATTCTTCCCTCATATAACACATCCCTGTTTCCCACTCTTCCCAGATTTCCCTCATCTCATCTCTCCCAGATTCACTCCCCCTCCATTTCTCTTCAAAAAAGGGTGGTTTCCAAGAAACAACAGCCAAACACAACAAAGCAAGATACAATGAGACAAGGCGAAGTCCCTCATATCAAACTGGACAAGGCAATCCGATAAGAGTAAGAGAGCAGGCAAAAGAGTCCAACACACACACACACTCCCACTCTTGGAAGTCCCACGAAAACACCAACCTAACAGCCATAACATATACACAGAGACCCATAGCTAGCCATTATGCTGAAAAAATGTCTAAATTGGAGCTCTCCATGGGGCCTCTCCCCTCGCAGCTCAGGAACCCTACAGAAGAAGGGGAAGAAAGACTGTAGAGTAAGAGTAAATGGAGGATATCGACTAAGCAGGTCTAGCAGGGCCTCACAGAGACTGACGGGGCTTGCATGGGTCTACACCAAGCCCTCTCCATAATTCTGTATTTCATAGGTAGTCATCTCAACCTTTTAGGACAGGTCAAACGACCATCGGAAAAGCTGTCAGTTTTGTTTGTTTAATTGATTTGTTGTCATTGCTGGAATGTTCCATCCTCTGACCACTGCTATTGCTTCTGGTGCTGTTGAAAAGCATTGAGAAGACAGACTGGCTGGAAAGCCCATCCACTCCAAGTACTGTACTCCCATGAACATGTCCCATTGGTAAACTAGTGGAACCACCTCCTAAATGTTCTGCCACCTTAACACCAATACAGGACCAAGCTGCTAGCACATGAGAGAAACACTGTAAAGGTATCCAAACCCCAGCAACACCCTACGCACGTGTGTAAATACAAACAAAGGCACAGTGGAGCTGAAGTCCACCATAAAGGGACTAGAAGTAGCCCTGACGGTATTAGTACCCGATTTCAGATGTGCAACATGCACCTAAAAAGCCAGATGCGTGGGTGTGTGTCTGTGGCCTGAGGACTGGGGAGGGAGGAAATAGGAGGATCCCTGGAGCTCACTGGTCTGCCAAATTCATAACATCCAGATTCAGTGAGAGCCCTGTCGCAGATAATAAAGGGAGATGGGAACTGAACGAACCATCTGACATTCACCTCAGGTATCTATATGTATACGAACTCACGAGTGCAAATATAGGCAACACATGCATGCATACACACACACACACACACACACACACACACACACACACACACTTTCATCTTAAAGGATATGGAAGGTAGAAGATATTAATTGTAAATGGACTAAAACAGTTAAGATATCTGAGCTGTCCGTGTCCTGGTTTCCTCAGACCTTAAATGGAGGTGATTGAAGTGTTTATTTCATGGTTGTGAGGGCTGAATTGACTAGAATAGAACCTTATAAAAAGTAGACCATCTTTGTCACTTAGATATTGAATGGGCATTGGTTGTTTAGTGCCCCACTTTCTATCAAGCCCCTCGAATTAATGATTTGCAGCATACTTGCTATACATTTTCATTCTGTTACCTTCTTGAGGTTGGTTTCTTCCCCCCAAGTGGCTCTTTTAACTGCTCCATTTATCCAAGATGTAAGAAAGCCAACAATGGGTAGGGAAGTGAAGACATAGCTCCAGGCACTGGGTGCTTCCCCTACGGTGAACCACACTAACTAGTAAATAGGTACCTTATTGGAAGTAATGGCAGGAATATTGGTTATCCTCGAAGACTCTTTGCTTACAATGGCAATGAGGACTTTAACACCTACTCCTGACGTTTAGGTTTTTATTTACAATGTGGAGATGCTGACAATGCCTGCTACCTAAGGTGGCTGGAAACATTCAGGGTATGTTCAAATGCATGAGAGCATTTAGCCCGGTGACAGCTCAAACATTTGTGCCTTGTAAAGTGGAGACAATAATACCTCCCACAACAGACATGCATACTAAAGGTATGAAAGCCTCGTAAGCCATTATCCCAGTGTCCTCTGTGTGTGCACGTGCATACAAATAAGGTGCAATTTTCAAGAGGAGAAAGAAATAAAGAAGCTAGCAGGCACTGTGTACTGAGAACTGTCAATATATGACTACCCTTTCAGCATAGCCCATATCCATCATCAATAGATTGTTAGCTCCCAGAATGGACAGTGCATTCTTACAACCTTGTTCTTTACTTTCTAGAGATCTGCCAACCAGCATCAAACTGAAAATGAAAACCATAAGTATGTGTGGAGTGCTTACTCTATGCATGTTTTAATTGTTGTAAGCCTAGAAAATATTTTTAGCTTTGTGCATTATCGGGTGACCGATAGCAAACCGACTGACTTCTTCCAGGAATATCATAATGGAATACTGAGAGTACTGTTGCTGCTTTTAACAGCACTCCGTTGAGAGAATTCCATGCCAATTTGGTCTACTGTGCTCTGAGCAGAGAGACTATAACGGAGATAAACATTTCATCTAATCCTACTGCTCCATTATCCCCTTTGAGAAATAAATTAAATCCCCAGCTGGCGGCCCCTGTGGAAGAGAACAAGAAGTTTAATACAAAGTCCGACTCTCCTGACCTCTTCCCAGAAGAAGGCCAACTACTCCGTCTTTATATTGACAAGTATTCACTAACAGTGGGCTGGTTATTTTCTCATTGTTATTATCAGGTGACCTAGCCTGCCAAAGTACAGTGCTCGTGGAGCAGGCTTTAGACCAGTGAGCAGATCAAGCACACTCAGCCACTTCCTCATTAGCCACAAGGTCGTACAGTAGAATTATCCAGCAGAAGTCAAACTGGAGCCTTTGTAGGACTGGGCTACTTTCTATTAGCACATTTGAAACCAAGGCTAATGTTAAAAAAGAATAAGCGAGATTTCTACTTCTTATTTTAGTTAGGTTCATATATCTAAATGAATGTCATTTCTTACGTGTTTGGGACAAAAATCATTAATGGGAGAATTTATACACGTTCTTCATTTGTTTTTGAGATCCAACATCTATTTTAGACTTCAAAGAGCACTTTCATTTATTATTAATCAAATTCCAAACCTGAAATAACTACATGTAATTGGGCTATATTGGGCAGCAAAAACCTATCCTATTCTTTCTGGATCGTTCAATGGGTTATGACAACAAAAATTAGGCTGTTTCTAAAGGGACATTATATCACATAGGTTATTTATTACTTTGTGGTCTAAATGAAGTAAGTATACTTAAATATTTAAAATAATCTCAAGAATAAATAAAACAAAAGCCAAATTATGCTAGATATTTTAAGTTTTATGTCTCAAAACATGTACCACATGAACAAATGAAAGGAGAAAGAAACATTTCTGTAGTGACCATGTAACTTCTAGGGATTTCAGCTCAGATAATTGATTGCTTTAAACTCAAGCATGAATGAATTATTTGAAAATTTCCTTTACAAATCAAAGGAGGAGATGTACCACAGAGCACATATGTGTGTGAAAGAAAGGGCCACAGAGCACACGAGTGAAGATGTGTCACCAAGCACATGTGTGAAGGAAATATGCCACCAAGATCATGTATAAAGGAGATATACCACAGAGTTCTTGTGTCTGGAAGCTCTGACATCTTGCAAGAGTTGGGGAAGTTGGCTTATCAGGGTTCTCAGAAGCCTGTTGTTTATATATATATATATATATATATATATATATTAAAAAAAAAAGAGTAGGATGTACCGTAGATACTCAAAAGAAACCAGACACTGGGACTGCAAAGGATGGATGTGGTTCAATCCAATAAAGAGGGATTTAATAAGCTTCCCTGAATAATATTCACTATTCCAGCAACATCGACCTAATGTTACTACACTCAGCCTTAAGAACATTTTGCTTCTGGGGGGACTGGAAGACAATGGTAGATATATCAACCAGTGACCTGTCAAGACAGCAGAAGGAGCAGCCCTGATAAAATATAGGAGACCCAAGGAATTGCTGAGAAGCTACATAGGAAAATGAATCAATGCAGAAAAGCTCCCCTTACCCTCAAGACAGACAAGGTTGCTGAGGGTCTGCCAGAGGCCAGGAGAGAGCCTCAGGAGAGGTCAAAAGCACATCAGGGATGTCCTCAGAAGACCTGGGTCTGCCCACAGAGAGGAGCTCTTCCTTGCAACCTGTGGACACAGGAAATACACAGTCACACCAGTAAACACAGGGAGAGCAAAGCTCACACTTCCTCTTCTTTTGGCTAACCTGTTCCCTTGGAAAGGGAAAAGCCTATCCACATAGCACTCTGAGAGGTGAACCTGCAGACGCCCTCCATCCTCAAGCAGCAGAATAAAACAAGAAAAAGGTACCAACAAGCCAGGGAAGGCATGCTCAGCATTGAGAAAACTGTGTGGTTTTCATTTTTTATTACATTAAGAATAACAATAATAAAACAGTATGTAAGAATACCCAGTGAGCTACTGGAATCAATTAAGAAATATATGAAGGAGATGAGCTAAACTATAAGGTCTGTGCAACTGAGAAGGATGTGGGACCTCTTGACCAGCCAAGGAGAACGGGGCTATTTTAGAAGAATGCTAACTGAAATAAATGTAATCATGAACTGTAAAAAAAAGGACAATTAGAGTAGCTTGACTTTTTATTTGAAATTAATGAACTTTGTTTAGAACTCTTCGCTGCTATTTCACCTAGTAGTGAGATCTGTATGCCACTCAAAGTATGGCTCAGTGAGTGGAAGCAGAGAGACCCGGATGAGAACACCAGCTTTACTCCAACCAGTGTAGCCTTGCATAGTTTCATTTTTCACATCTTCCAAAAGGGAATAATAACTCCTTCCAAAAGTTACTGTCAAGATTATGTATGAATACATATTTAATATGCTTACTCATACATTTAGGGAATAGTGGGCACTAATGTAAAGAAGTTGCTAATAGTTTTAAGTATAAATTTCAGCAATTACTAACATACATATATGTATGAATTATTGAAATACAGAAATTGATATATGACCACATAAATACACTTTGTCAGTGTGAATTAAGTACATGTAAAAAGTATATTGCAAAATATAAAGTATTGCAAAGAGAAATACTAATTTAGGACTCCTTTAGAAAGATTTCCACAATTCTCAGCAAACCCCTAGTCCTTACTACTAAACAGTGGTGTGGGTGTTGTTTTGTGGTCCCAGTTTTACTGGGAAAAGGAAATTAGAGGCCAGCCTATGTCCTACGACTATGACTCTTGTCCATAAGCATCTGAAGCTACCACATCTGCCCTCCCACCACACCTGCCCTCCCAACAAACCTACCCACCTATCACACCTGCCTACCTATATCACCTGCCCTCCAACCACACCTGTCTTCCTGCCACACCTCCCCTCCTACCACACCTGTCCACCTGCCACACCTGTCTACCTACCACACCTGCCCTCCTACAATACCTGCCCTCCTACCACACCTGTCCACCTACTACACCTGCCCCTTCATCACACCTGCCCACTTAGGGCAACTGTTAATTCACCACTGAACTCTAACTTTCTACTTGATTGGGGGTTGATCTCCCCATGTTCCTGCCTAAAACCAGAACCTGCATAAATGCTCTAAAACCATCTGCATTCGTGTCTTTAAGGACACTCAAAATCTCTCCAGGTTTTCACTGTATATAAACATCCCCATCTCCATATGAACATTCATGTATTTCTTCCTCTTAAAAATAAAATTAAAAAAAAAAACTATTTTTACTCTGCTTCTACATTGCTCAATTACATAGTTTTCTTGTTAATGCGTGTAGGAAAATTCTTAAAGGAATTGTCTATGTTCACTACATGATATCTCTTCTCATTCTTTTAATCAAATACCAGGTTATAGCCTCCACCCACTCAACTTCTCTAGCTAAGGATTAGATCTTTACATTTCAAGATGTTATACAACTCTGAGCCCTCCTCTTATGCAGCATTTGGCTTACGTGATACTTCCCCTTCCCTGTTACCTTCTCTTTACCTGGCTTCTAGGACACTACACTCTCCTCAGTCCATACACGCCTCAATGACACCTCTCAACCTCATTTGGATGGAAGAAAGGGAGAGGAAGATGGAAGAAGAAAACAAAGAGGACAAGGAGGAAGAACACTCATTGTATTCTTGAGATTGTAGTATTGGAGTTTAACCAGTTTCAACTATTCTGTTCTTATTTTTTGGTAATCTCATCCAGTGCCATGCCATCAACTCCAAAAATTACACCTTCAGTCAAGATGCTTCTCTAAATCTAGATTTACCAGTCTGTGTAATTGTATTATAGACACATCAAGGTCAACATACAGAATGTCTTAGGTTTTCCAAAACTGTACATCCTTAGCCATCCCATCTTTCTTCCATACTCAGTATCAATCCAGCAGTGATGTTCTTTCTAGTTTCAAAGAGTTGTGGCATGACTCAACATATCCATTGATCCCACATTGGCCCAAACAAACAACATGTCTCACCTGTGTTACTGCAAACCATCCTAGTAGTATCTTCCTGCTTCTAGCCATGTTTCTCTATACTAGCAACACAGTAATGAGAAGGATTCCTTTAGAGCAGATTATAAAACTCTCTACTCAAAATCCTACAGTGGATCACATCACACAGAGTGAAAATCAAAGTACTTACATTGGACTCTAACCTCTGTTATATTTCTGACACATTCCCCTAACATTTTTAACCATCGATCCTTGTTTTCAAACCACACTATTAATTAATGGATATTACAAATTAATAAATGAATTAAACAACCTCATTCTCTATGGAGTTCATAGAATACTTGAAGAAATTGGTATATGAATAACTACAATCAGAAAGTAGAGATCATAACTCTCCTTAACTTTGGCCCTAAATTAGAGGTGAAACACCTCTGTGTGGTAAAGGTTGGAGAACTTTGTGGGGAGAGGGAGAAGAGACAGGAAAGAAGCAAGGACATTGGTGACAGAGAGGACATCACATGCAGAGATCTGGTGGGATTCATCAGTGTTATAGTTCGGGAATTACAAACAACGTTCACCTTCTTCATAAAGCATAAGAAAAGGGGGGATTGAGACCAGGAGAGCTGAATGTGGTCATAAGGAAAGACACAGCCCACAGGAATAAGGTGCAGAAGTGTTTCCTATCTGTTCATCCACTTGGAGTGTTCAGTCTGTTCTTGGACCAGTCAATTAGACATATTTTGGTGTCCTTTCTCAGTGGAGCCAAAGCAATGCTCAGAAAGGATTCCGAGTTCTTCAAGTTAAAGATCAGAAAGAACAGTCTAGACTCTGGAGGCACATCTAATTTAGCAAGGTGAAGGAGTGGGTGTGCTGCCATATCAGATTCGGTTTGTACAAAAACCATCATCACTGAGAGCATTTTCTGCTCTGTGGCATTTAGACTGCTTTGGAGAGGCTTGATCTCCCTGTCCGTCTAAACAATGATTCCCTTTCAGCGGGCTTTGTGTTGGTATTGGTCACGTTAACACCCAGTAAATCCATGGGGTGTTAGGATTGTATAAAAGATGAGGTGTGGCTTGATTCAGTGTTCAGCTTTCCCCAGGAGAGACAGCGACTGCACAGGTGAGTTTCAGCACTTGGTGCAGCAAGGACAGCTACTCTGAAAATTGCAGATCTTTGGGATTTAAAGAAGGGATGAGACGTCTCTGTCACTGATTCTCCGTCACTCTATAGAAACTTACTCTTGCTAACTTGGCTTCTTGTATGTGGTCAATGTGCTGTTACGAAGAATCTGACTTACAGAGCAGTTTGCCTAGCTTCTGACATAGACTTTTCATCAACAGATGTAGACAAACAGAAACAGACATTTAAATTGTGATAACAAAGATGCAATTACAACGTGTAAATTTTTCTTCCTTTTAAACAAACTACTCTTTAGAAAACTGTTAATGAAGTGGAAAATATAAGGATCACAATTATCTGATTAGAGTAATCACTTTAAGATAGTAATAATTCCATCTGTAAATACTGCTTTGGTTAAATCGTCATATTGGAATTTTGATCTATTTGAATCTACTTTACTCTACCATAGTCCCATCCCACACCACACCACACCAAACAATGAGGATTATTGGTCCATGAAACAAAAAGTAAAAAAAAAAAATCAGTGCTTGAGCAGAATGTTTGAGAAAGATGAGTGGGTTAACTGCTTCTCAACTGGTCAGTTTTCACTGTGTTTTTATTTGATTTCTCTATTGCTACCAGGATATAGCTGTTGACTTCGCTGGCCATGATGAAGTCGATCCAGCTTTGCATCCTACTCTGGTGCTTGAGAGCAGTCTGCTGCCATAGCTGTGAACTGACCAACATCACCATCTCAGTAGAGAAAGAAGAGTGCCGTTTCTGCATAAGCATCAATACCACTTGGTGTGAGGGCTACTGCTACACCAGGGTAGGTCCTGTGCTCTGCTGAAGGCAGAGTGCTAGGAGCTATATGAGCCAGGATTGATGAATTCCTACTTTATCAATATTTCAATTTCCTAAGCAATAGCACAAATTCTATGATTAATACTGGGTTGTGAACGGGTTCATAATTACAATGTCAGTTTGAGGCTGGGATTTGATTTGGATGAACTTAGTAAATCTTAGAATTAGATATACTTGGTAACATACCAACTATTTATAAATAGAAATTATTTCTATGCCATATTTTCTATGTAGAAAAATCATATATTCAATCATAAAGAACTACAGTATTTTCTATGTAGGCAAGTTTTATAATCACAGTCTTGACTTTGACATAGAGATAATTTCAAATATGAATCTATGTCACAGAAAGACACAAATAGCACCTTATAAAAATTGTCGTTAGATCTGCTTGCACTTAGCTGCCTACTACTAGTAGCCTGATAGCACAATCAATCCTGACAGGCTCTTTAAATTCACAAGCCCACCTCCACCTTAAGCCTTCGAGAGAACAGAGACACAGAGGCATTAAGTCACTAGCCTGAATTTACACTGCTTCTTTGCATTAACACAAACAAAGAGAGAGTTCTCAATAGCCTCCTTTTAACCCATGTTACCTTGTCATTCATTTAGAATCCCACATCACAAACAGAAAAGTAGAACTTCCTGATGAGATGCACTTTATTTAATGATAAAATAGTTGGATCAAACTCTACTTCCCTTCAATGTATTGCCCGTTTCTACGGCTATCAATGAAGTAACATGGCACCGAAATAAAAAGAACAACAGCTTCATTTTCTTCTCTCAGCACAAATAGACTCTCCACTGGGAAGTGGTAGAAGGAAAAATGTGTTGTTTTTGAAAGAAATTCTTATATGCAAAGTATATGTCCTTGGAAGGTAATAGCACTACAAAGTAAATATCATTTAAAAGGGGAGAACTGTCTGCTAAGCAGTGGAATGATTAGCATGTTACAAAAGTTCATAAACATATATAATAAACATATAATGTATATATACATATAATGTATATATATAAACTATATAATGTATACATTGATTGTATAATGATAAGCATTAATATTCATATCATATTATTTTACTTTACAGGAAACAATATATACATTTCCTGAAAGTTAAGCTATAAAATTTGTAGTTTAATTTGTCATTAATATATCTTTCAATTAAGTATGAAAAGGCAACAAAAATTCTAAATTATTATGTCTCTTTTCAGCATTCTTCAATATTGATAGTCAAAGTACCTTTGCATTTTGACAAATAACTAATATTCTGATATGGTCATAGAAATTATGAAAGAAATGACTTGCATTTTATCTAAGACTTCCAGAACAATTAGCAAACATTCCAGAAGAATTGGAAAATAAAGCACACTGCATAGGTGGTTTGTGGGGTTATGTGGTTTTAATAGTTAAATGTGACAGCATGCAGAATTAAATTACAGTCTCATTTTAATTAAAATGAACAAAAACTTCAAATTACATATATTCTATATTCTCATCCTCCCTTCTTTGAACTCCTCAGGATCTGGTGTATAAGGACCCAGCTAGACCAAACACCCAGAAAGTATGTACCTTCAAGGAGCTGGTGTACGAGACCATAAGATTGCCTGGCTGTGCCCGCCACTCAGACTCCCTCTACACATATCCAGTAGCCACTGAATGCCACTGTGGCAAGTGTGATAGCGACAGCACCGACTGCACTGTAAGAGGCCTGGGACCCAGCTACTGCTCCTTCGGTGAAATGAAAGAATAAGGAACAATGGACATTGCCATTCACCCACCCTTGTCTTGAAGGACCATGATATCCAAAATGTCTGGGTCTGCTCTGCACTGGGGCTGTAAACCACTGCCTTAGGGACCATCGGCTCCACTATTGTCCACTGTACTGACAGGTAGTGAGGAGGAGCTCAGGACTGGGAGTGCCAGGGCCAGGACTCTATACCACTCATCCCTCCCTCCATCCACACTGTTGATTATCTAAGTCATTCACTCTCAACTCACAGCTTGGGGGGTTGGAGGCTTTAATTTTCAGCAATCTTAGGAACCTTCTAGAGCAACCCTTTCCTTTAGACAAAGGGATGCATGAGTCCAGAGGGAGGAAAGGAGAGTGGAAATCTGTGAAAGAACTAAACCTAGCATAACCATCTGCTTTTCAGAGCCATCAGACTTTTAAAGACTCCAGCATGATTGCAAGCGAAAGGTCTAAAGTCTGCATGGAATTCAATGAGAAACTCAATGGTTTCCTTAAGGAAAAGAAAGGCAAGTCTTGCCATATATGCCAGGAAATGCTGACGCAGCTGGCTGAGGAAAACTGTCCTCCACAAGGTTAGGGTACTCAACTCTTCCAAAGCATGTGGAGTATGGAGACAGGGTTGAACACTTATGGATTGTTCCATGCAGATGAAGACAGGAGGAAGTAACCAAGCTCAGAATTTCCAAGGTATTGCCACCAAGTTCTTTAGTTAAAGGAAAAGAAAAAAATTAATTTGGAACTGTGAATATAGTCTACATTTATTCATTACTTTAAGAAATGATCAAATGCTGCTAGGATTCTGCAAAACTCCCTTGGAATCAAAGAAAACAACAGTGAAAGTGTTTGATAGGTGATCTAACCAGCTTTCTCTCCCATGCAGTGAGAGAAGGGTTTGAAGTGGGTTTCAAAGAAGTTTCAGTGATTAATTAAATACATTTAGCTTGCCTACAAATACACCTGTATAAATTAATGGTTATATAAAATTAACTGTGAGGGAAAACTGCTGTTTTCTAGGACCCCCTACTTCTTTTTTACCTAGCCACATTCTCCTGAATCTTTTGTTCCTTTCAAATACATCATGAGTCGAATTCTTTTAAAGCTGTTAACTCTTTTCATCATGTACCTATTTCACAGTTATGATGCTTGATTAATTTATTTAAATCTTATTTTTTAATAAAAGTGCTACTGATGAAAGTCAAAGTTTCATTGTTTTATATACAAACAGATTGCCTACCTACATGTCGATATGTTTATAATATTGCTAAGAAAAGCCTTTAAGTATAATTCCCAGTGTTTCTACAAAAATTACTTATTTTCATCTTTGGAAAAATTCAATATGTTTTCTGCATTTCTAAAATCATTTTGGTGTTATGCTTCCTATCATTTTTTAAATCATTTTTGTGTAATGTTGGGAAAAACAGAGAAAGAAGAGTGCACACAGATACTGGAGGCTCTCTGGTTCATTTCTTCACTGTTGGCAATGGAAGAGTTGCAGCTGTTAACGTTGAATTGACAAGATCATTGTCTTAGTTGAGTTAGTCTAAGGTAAAATATAAACAATAGAAATGGATTACTCATAGTTCTAGATGGCAGGGGCTTAAAAGCAAGACACCAGCACATGTGATGTCTAGCAATTGCCCTCTCTGTGTTTCAAAGAAGGTGCCCTTTTGCTCTATATTCATCCAAATGATAGATCTTATTCCCAGAATTCCTGTATCATGATATAATTACCTCCTTGAATGTCCATTAATACCTCCTGTTGTTTAGTCAATGTTCTACTGCAGTAAAGAGACACCATGACTGGCAATTCTTATAAAAGAAGGCATTCTACTGGGGCTTGCTAAGGGTTTCAGAAGTTTAGTCCATTATTGTGGTGGGTAGCACGCCAGTTTGCAGACAGATGTGTTGCTGGAGAAGGAGCTAAGAGTTCTACAACCAGATCCACAGGCGTCAGGAAGAGAAAGACTCTCAAAGCTCACTTCCAGTGACACACTCCCTCCAACAAGGCCATACCTCCTGATCAGTTCAAATAATACCACTCCCTGACGGCCAACATTCATCTCTATGAGCCTATGGGAGCTATTCTCATTCAAACCACTATACCATCTCAACAAGAATGAGATCTAATCTGGAAGGCACATAAGCATTCAGATAAGTCACAGAGGCTGTTCACAAGAGAATCAGAATTAGAACCCTGGTCTTTGGGCTCTTATGGTAGCCTTCCTTCTCTATGGCACACAAGTTTTTCAGAGATGGAAATAAAACTGCATTAAATAGGAAAGAAGCAAAGGGAAATACAGGGTGTAGAAAAGTTTATTTGGGAGGAAATTGGGAATGGGAGGGATAAGAAGGCAAAAGAGAAGCATTAACTAAAATGAAGGAGGTATTTAAAAATATGGAAAGTAAATGTCTTGAAGCCAGAATAGCCTATTTCTGAAGATACCACACACTTAAGTTTCATGAGACAGAAAAATCAAGCTGGAACCAAGCTTAGAATACCTTCTACACAGAGCCAGTAAGTAGCTTTCCTCTGTTGGTTTCTGCTTTCAAGCTCCTGCTTTGAGTTCCTGTCCTGAATGCTCTCAATGATGGACCATATCCTATAAAATGAAATAAATACTTTTCTCCCCAAATTGCTTCTGTCTGTGGTGTTTACCATAGCAACAGAAAATCAAACTAGGATAGAAGGTAACCAACTACTCTTTGATTGAATGTGAGACTCACTCCAGAAAAGGAAATCCATGTACAGTACAGTAAACTTTGTGTGTGATGGGGGAGTTCCTAGACCCTAGGGGAGGACTAAATGTTGCTTGTGTACATTGACAAAGTATCAGACTGTCTTCTAAATATTTGTATGTTTCTACACTTACACAGATGTGATTTCAGCCTTCATCAGAGAAGCCTCTCTTTCCCCAGAATGGTGTTGAATGCAGAGACTCATGGCAACATCAGGCACTGAGAATAAAGGACACATAAGGACTCACCCATAAATGAGACATTTATCACATACCTTGAAAGATTCAGGGAATGCTGCTGAGAAGGGGTAGAAAGAATGTAAAAATTGTAAAATGGCATCTTCTGTGAAAAACCCAGCCATTGTGATCATGAACTCATAACAGCTATAGATACCTACCTTGAGTCTGCACATGAATGGGCCTATTGAACAAGGACAAGGAAAGAGCTGAATCTCTCACTAATGAACACTTTGCTATTGATAGATTTAGGGAAACTAAATCATTGCCTTTGGTTGTGTACTGACCAATGTGCCTACCAGGCTCCCCTGGACAGTTACAACCCAATGGTCACACAGATCTCCCTAGATAAGTGGGTCACAAAAACAAAGACTCATGAACCTGGGAAAGAGACTGGCAAAGATGAGTAGTGGCTAATAGAAATGGGAAAGAGATAAGAGTATCATGATATATTAAATGCTTGCATAAACACCTTAAAAACCAAACATTGATAATGAAAACTAAGAAACTATAGTTGTAGGAATTTGAATAAGAATAAACCCCCATAGGTTATATATTTGAATGCTTAGTCATCAGGGACTGACATTATTTACAAAGATAATAAGGATGAGGAGGTTTCCTGTTGGAGGAAGTGTATCACTAGGGATAGGCTTTGAGGTTTCAAAAGTCAATGCCAGGTCCAGAATCAATATCTCTCTCTCTCTCTCTCTCTCTCTCTCTCTCTCTCTCTCTCTCTCTCTCTTTCTCTCAATCCCTCCCTTCCTCCTTCCCTCCTTCCCCCCTTTATGTATGAGGATGTATCCCTTAACTACTGTTCCCACAGCTGCCTGTATAATACATGATCCCCGCCATGACTATAATGGACTATACCTCTGAAACTGTAAGCAAGCTCCCAATTAAATTCTTTCTCTTATAATAGTTTCCTTGGTCATGGCATCTGTTCACAGTAATAGAACGGTGGCTAAAACAATGGGTGTTGATAATCCATCATGGCCATTCCATTCTAGTACTGAATATGACTTGCACCTGTATTATGACACATCAGAATAGTATAATACTAACAAAATGCAATGCGTGCTTTAAATGATTTTTTAAAGCCATTTTTTTCTGCCTATAGTTTTAGAGATCAAAACTGCAAGCCTTCCCATTAGAAGTAGTGTGGTCAATGGCTCCATAACCACTTCCTGGATCATCTTTAGCAAATGTCATCTGCACAATTACTTACATTCTCTGGTTCTGATTTCTGCAACAGTAGAATGAACATCATAGCATGGCCTACTTCAGAGAGGTTGTGTCGATGAGTCAGTTGAAGAAATCTGTCGTTTCCAACTCAGAAATGATTGAAGAACTGTACTTTAAACAGATTGGTAAGAATCAGTGGTCCAAATGAGGTAGGGAAACTAGGAATTTACACAGAAAAAAATGTTCTTAAATGATTACAAGATAAATAAAATCATATTGAATCAGAAATGAATGCAAAGGTTACTTGGCAGAGATATATGGCTTAAAAAGAAAACAAAGAAATTAATCTAAAAACTAAAAAAAAACATTCATTAAAAAGTCTTATAATCTCCTAGGATACACCTTGAATCCCTAGGCTCAATGCGACTGTTGGTTATCCTAGGCATTTACAGACAGAGGGCAGAAATGACTTCACTCCAAACAAATAGCTCAAAATATGACTAAGATTTCTTTCCTTCATGGCCTTCCATCCATGTTTTGAAAACTTCTTTCAACATTCGTTTGTATCATGAGCTCTTTCTATGCTTACAGCACCACACACCAAATTCTCAATAAATCTATGCAATTCTTTCTGTAAAGATGCAATAAGGCAAACAGGAAAATAACTCACCTCAACTCTTTCTAATAATCTAGAGCAATTTAACCAACTATATTGAGACCTGTTTTATCCCTTTTTAACTTGAGTGAATTGTAGCTAGTCCTCAGAGCTATTACCATCATTTAGAAAGATGATATACACAAAATTCTAAGAGGTCCACTATGAGTATAATTATATTGGAGAGAGAGTATTTTACAGCATAGATTTTTTTTATTAACTTGAGTATTTCTTATTTACATTTCGAGTGTTATTCCCTTTCCCGGTTTCTGGGCAAACATCCCCCTAATCCCTCCCCCTCCCCTTCTTTATGGGTGTTCCCCTCCCCATCCTCCCTCCATTGCCGCCCTCCCCCCAACAATCTAGTTCACTGGGGGTTCAGTCTTAGCAGGACCCAGGGCTTCCCCTTCCACTGGTGCTCTTACTAGGATATTCATTGCTTCCTATGAGGTCAGAGTCCAGGGTCAGTCCATGTATAGTCTTTAGGTAGTGGCTTAGTCCCTGGAAGCTCTGGTTGCTTGGCATTGTTGTTCATAAGGGGTCTCGAGCCCCTTCAAGCTCTTCCAGTTCTTTCTCTGATTCCTTCAACGGGGGTCCTATTCTCAGTTCAGTGGTTTGCTGCTGGCATACGCCTCTGCATTTGCTGTATTCTGGCTGTGTCTCTCAGGAGAGATCTACATCCGGCTCCTGTCGGCCACAGCATAGATTTTTTTTAAAGGTCAAAATAAAATGGTAGGAAGAACCAGAAGTTTCTGTTTGCTTCACCTCCATGTAAAAGTGAAACCGTATTCCTTCTAAAGTGGCAAAAATAAAACCTATGAACTCGGAGGTCCATGACAAGAAATGCCCTGCTCCCTTGGGATTCCATTCAGTTGAGGTCTATAACATCTGTTCTCATTAGGGTCTCTTCCGACTCTAGGAAGCCTCAGAGATACAGTCATAGCTTGGAGCAAACCTAGCAACAGATCAGATTCTGTTGCTGTTTTCAGAATAAAAAGCTAACCCTGAGCTAGCACATGCAGGGGCTGTGGTATTAATTCTGATTGCCTGTCCAACTCTTTATCTCTCTTCTCCCATCCCTGTGATGCGGCTGAACCCAGAAACTAGTTCAAAGGATGGCTCCTTTGAACTGACTCCTCCTACTGACTTTCACCAGAACGTAATGCATCCCAGAAAAGTTTGTCTTAATTACCTTATCGTGCACCCAGCGAGTAGATGCTTCTCACTCTTCCTTTTAATGAAGAGAGAAGGTATGGCAGTGTTGATTCCCTTCTTCATTATTAAATACTGAATACAGAGGGGCAAGGAAGTTAGCTTGTCTTTTTAGTTCATTGGTTTCCATACCATAAAGACCCACATCCAGATATTATGGAGCAAACTGAACAGCATCTGAAGATCAAGGGCCTGAAAGTAGACTCAGGGAGGGGAAGAGGTAGTTCTGATGAACTAAAAAATGAACCCAATATTTGTTCACAGACATTTGGACTCAGGTGGGAAGTGGTGAATACTCACCAAAGTGCTTTCTGTTTGTTCCGAGAGCGTAGCTAATCCACATTTCCCGCCCTCACTGCTAGGAAGGTTAGAGTACTTCAGAGTTCTACTAGTGAATAGTTATCAAAATGTGTATGTGGTTCTTCTAGGTCTTGTTCACACAATCCCCGCCAGGGGCATCTCTTCCTGCTCAGCCAGTTAAGAATTAGTGTTTAAAGCAACCCGGGGAGACACATATACAAGGTGGCAGAGCCTCCACTAGCCTAAATAATGGACCAGAGGACCCTCAGGCACCCACATATTTGTTCCCTCTAAGGGGACTTTATGAGAGCCAGAAATAAACCTGCCTTGTCTAAGCACTGAGTCACTGGAGGTGTTTCTGTTATTACTAATAATTTACCTTAACTAATGCAGCAGCTCGCAATGTTCAAAGAGCACAAATATAATGTTTCACGTCAAACTACACGAGCCAAGTATAAAATTAGTTCCCTAATGTTGCTCATAGATACACCCTAAGCCACAAGCTTCTGTTTAAAAAATAGATTTGTTAATTAATACTTGAATTTTAAGTGTAGCGCAGTATGTGCAAGGGGAGGGAGGGGGAGGGGGAGGGGAAATAAGAAAGAAAATGGAGAATGAGAGAAAGAGAAATGAGAGGGACAGACAGAGAGAGTATTCTTGAGGCTCCGGAAGCTACGCGCCAATTCCGTGCACCAGGGTCTCTTCATAGACTTCATCTTGAGAGAATAAGGAGGAGAGATATACAGGTAAACTGTGACATTTGGCAGGGAGTTAATCTCTTACTTTCAACTTGATATAGGTTGGAAAAAGAAAGCAATGGCCGATCTGCAGCATGAGTAGGGTCTACTGCAACCACAGAGCTTTACTACAGCCAGACATGTGACCACTCTAAAGAATCAAGGCTGGCTGGACTGGGACTAGTGGGGCAGGCGAAAAGACACAACTGCTCTCTACTTGTTATAGTAGCATCTGCGTGTCCTTTGCCTCACAAGATTGCCTGTTCCCATCATGCACCCAACCAACCTTACCTTATAAATAATCCCGTTCTGCATCAAAAACTGCCCATGAGATTCTATTTGAGACCCTGAGAAGCCAGCACTCAGGGCTAGAATCTCGACTTTCATTCCATAACACTTCCTTCCGATTTAGTACTTTGTTTTGTTTCTGACCTATTTCTTTGACAGTGACAAGAATATAGAAACACTGAGAAGATGTCTCAGTCTGCTCTCTGGCTTAAACTTCCCAGCCCTCCCATCGATAAGAGGTTCAGGAGACTAACGGGATCAGGAGCCCACACTGCACTAAGATGAAATATTAGTGTTTAAATGAAAGTACTACAAACCTCAACCCCTGCGTGGCGTGTAATAAGTGGACCAAGTACCAGATATGAGGTCCTTAGACAGTAGGAAAACTAGAAGCACAAAAAATAATGCAAATTACTAAGCAGTAAGTTCCAAAGACTCTTTTACATAGATAGATGTATTTCCACTTTAATGCTATTTTTCAAAAATACAGAGCAGAATGCTTCTATTCCATCAGCATTTGTTCTCAATAGCATATTCCAATGCCGAAAAAGAAATCTTCATATGATAACAATAACAAACCAGTTGTCAAGTTTAAGGGAAAGGAGAAGGAAGGGATGAGATCAAAAGAAAGGCAGCAAGATAAATCAGGGTAAGAGGCTCATTCACACCATGGATAGAGCATAGCAGGGCTCTAAAGCAAAAGAACTCTTTCTCTCTCTCTCTCTCTCTCTCTCTCTCTCCTCTCTCTCTCTCTCCTCTTTCTCCTCCCTCCTCCCTCCCCTCCTCCTCCCCTCCCCCTCCCCCCAACTCACTCTCTCTCTCTCTCTCTCTCTTTCTCTCTCTCTCTCTCTCACGACGCGTGCTTGGCGCAAGCATGTGCACCTCCCCAATGGAAACCCAAAAGAATAATATAATGAATAATATATATGTAGATACCCCTTCTTTAAAGTTTCTGAGAAAGGACTCCACACCACATAGATACATTGTCCACAGTAGGTGCTTGCAGTCAAGTTGCTGCTGATGTGAATATACAGGTGTTTAAACAATCAGCTTAGATTAAATGGTGAGATAGTAAATGCATCAAACTGAGATAATAGAACTTATCCCATGATAAGAACTTCATTATTCCTTATCGTGGGACTGGAATTAAAATCAGAGTACTGAGAAAGATGAAGAAGGGCGTTTGTGCTTAAGGGCTGCAAGCATCACTCTTGTCTTTCTCTGTACCCTTGCACCTATTTCTTCAGAACGGCTGTGGTTGTCGGTGATGGGATGCTTTCGGTGCCTGAAGCACCCAACATGAATTATAAGTTTGCTTGTTTGTTGTTTGTTTATTTGTTTTTTATTGAGTCTTGTACTTTCACTCTGTAACAGAAAAGAATGGATCGACAGAAATCTTGTCGTGTCTGTTTAGGTAGCATTAAAAACAAAGGACTGATCTGCATGCACAGATTGCATTTGGACACAAACTCGTCCCTTCCATGACATTGCATAAGCCAAAAACAGACCGGTTCTGTCTTATTTCATTTTTTGTCGTTTAATGTGTGGCAGAAAAGAGAATAAAAGGGCTGTGGAAAATCCTTTGAATCTAGAAGGGGAAGTTGAATATAGAAAGCATAATAATTATAATATTTAAAAGAAGTATTTACCAAAGCTAAAAAATATACAAAATTGTGTTGCATATGTGTGTGTGTGTGTGTGTGTTCATGTAGAGGTCAGTGTTGGCTGTCTTCCTTGGTTGATCTTCACTTTATCCATTCAGCTAAGCTGGCTGGCCAATGACCCCCTAGAGATCTTCTGTCTCCTACACACACACACACACACACACACACACACACACACACACACACACACACACACACACCAAAGTTGGGGCTAGTTACAGGCCACCCATTTTTGCATGAGTGCTGGGAATCCAAACTCTGGTTCTCATACGTATGCATCCATCTCTTAGAGACAGATGTCTTCTCGGCCCATGTATAACTATTTTAGCATCATCAGAAAGCTCCAAGTAGTTGTCTACATTTGAAAACAGTAGAAGGAGGTGGCCCATCCTTTTGAACATAGGTACACTGATTTGAGTTCAGCCTATTTTGAGTCCAGTGGCCATTGTCATTGGCACACTGAATAAGCAGTAGCCTTAGAGTGTGATATTAAAACAGCTTTACCTAATTCTCCCATTGTCCATTTGACTTTGGCCACTGCCCTTCTCCTGTCACTGATTAGAGGTTTATCATGCTGCATGGCCTCAGTGGTTACTTTTAGCAATAAAGTTTGCACGATGCCCTAGCAAACAGTAAGAATGCCATTGCTGTACTGGTGATCCCCAGACTGAGGAGCTGGAGGCCTGCAGCTCTATCTCTCTCCCCACATCTGAGCCTTCCTTCCCTTGCCCTTAAGTCACTGGCCTCTCTGGAATGGGTACAAAATGAGGAAAGAAGAAAACCACAAAAACAACACTGATGTTCTTCACATCTAGTCATAGAAGCTGACCGTCCCCTATGTTTTCCTCCAAGTGCCTCTACTGGAACACTCCAACCACATTGTCACTGTCATGGGGATTCCACATCAGCAGAGAAGCATTTCTTGATCCCCTCTTCAACTTCCTTATCAATCACTATACCTTGAGCCTCTGTCAAGAACCTTCTTGCACTGGATTCTTTTTTAAATTAGCTGTTTCTCAGATGGGTTTCCCACTAAGACCCCCAACTTCTTCAAACAATGAGCTAATATCAGAGAGAAGGGCAACGGCTTCTCAGGTCTATTCCTCTACTTTAGATCAGGGGCTTTAGTTAGCCTCTTGACTTCCAGCCTACTTCCCTGAGCGTGAGCCAGCCTCGGGCACTGCATGCAAGAATTCTAGGAAATAGACGGGATGCTCTGAAAGGGTTGGCTGCACTTGCACTTCCAATGAGAAGAATACCTTCCACTTGTTACCTTAGCAGCAGACCTTAGGGTGAGATTCCACACAAGCTTATCCAAAGTATCCCTCCTCACAGAATCCTCCTCTCCTAAACACCTACACATTTTATAGCCTTGGTGCTGTGGAACTCTGGGTTCAGAATTTTCAGCTACCCTGGAATTTCCAAGGGATGTCTAGATCAAGGTTTGTTTCATACCTGAAGTTGATTAGCATGCTATAGCTTGAAACCTGTGTTTAATATCTTACAAATTCAACTGATCAAATGGGAAAGGGAATGTAACATTATGATTATTGTTTATTTTTATTTCTTTATCTTTTTATAGGTGCCACAAACTTAGAACAAAACACAGCTCTACTGTGACTTGTGTGCCCTTGATGGTTCTGGCAAAAAATTGTAGACAGTGGAGAATGCCAGCCCCTCAAACCTACAGGAAACTGAAATGGAAACGGCATTGGAGGGGCTCTGTAAATGAGGGCATCTCCCCTTGAGCGCAACCCCACCATCTCCTGAATTACAGTTTCCCCCAGCAGTGCACACAGCCTCACCTTCAACATGTTGTCTCAGAATTTAATTTTCCTCTGGACAAAATGTTACATTCTCATTCAGCCTTGAGCATGCTCTGTGCCCTTTTTTATTTTCTTAAATAAAAGCGGAGACAAAGACAAATGAACAGAAGCTGCAAGGAAGCACAGGAACCACTGTGTGGAAAAGGGAGAGGACCAAAAAAAAAAAAAAAAGTAGTTTTGTGAATTGTCTTGGCTCGGGCTGCCATAATAAAATACAACAGACCACCAGGCTTTAACAACAGGCATTTGTTTTCTCAAAGCTCTGGAACCTACAAGCTCAAAGTGAAGGTGTTGGCTGAGTCAGTTTCTGGTAAACACAGCTTCCCTGACTTACTACCTTCTCAAAATGTCCTCACCAGGAAGGGGCAGGTCAAAGGGTGACTATTGTTGATTGTGGCTTCAAGATACAAACGTGGAGAAAGCCACACACATTTGGCCCATCACAGAATTACCATCCCATGGGTCAATTAAATAGTGTTTTGCTCCGTGATGTGTTCAGAACTATAGTCTGTAGAATTGTAATGCCTAAAAAGAGAGGCTGTCGGATGTAGATCGCTCCTGAGAGACACAGCCAGAATACAGCAAATACAGAGGCAAATGCCAGCAGCAAACCACTGAACTGAGAACGGGACCCCCGTTGAAGGAATCAGAGAAAGAACTGGAAGAGCTTGAAGGGGCTCGAGACCCCATATGTACAACAATGCCAAGCATCCAGAGCTTCCAGGGACTAAGCCACTACCTAAAGACTATACATGGACTGACCCTGGGCTCCAACCTCATAGGTAGCAATGAATATCCTAGTAAGAGCACCAGTGGAAGGGGAAGCCCTGGGTCCCTAAGACTGAACCCCAGTGAACTAGACTGTGGGGGAGGGCGGCAATGGGGGAGGGTTGGGAGGGGAACACCCATAAGGAAGGGGGGAAGGGGATGTTTGCCCTGAAACCGGAAAGGAATAACACTCAAATGTATATAAGAAATACTCAAGTTAAAAAAGAGAGAGAGAGAGAGAGAGAGAGAGAGAGAGAGAGAGAGAGAGAGAGAGAGAGAGAGGCTGTGCTGGATGTTCTTAAGCCAATCACAGGCTAAGTCTTCAAAACATTTATGGAACCTGATGGCAAAGGTAGAATATGGATCACTCAATGTGCCCTGGCTCTGGAGTGTATGAATATATTACATGTCTTATCAAACAAGACTTTCTGCATGTGATTAATGTTAAGGACCTTGAGATGAGACCATGCTGAGCTTGACACTGAAGATTTACAGTGTGACAATCTGGCACGGCAAACAACTTTACAGATGGAAAAATCAGGGCTAGGGAGATGGCCCAGTAAGTAAGAACACTGCTCTGCAAGCGCAGCAACCCAAGAGTGTATGTCCAGCACCCATGTACAAAGCTGGGCATGCTCACACATCAACCCAGTAAACCAGTGCTGGGGAGAGGGATGCAGTCAGAAGGATTACCAAGGTTTCTGACCACCTGAGGAGTCGCAATTTCAATGAGAAATTTCGTGTCAAACAAATAATGCAAAGGTGGCAGTCAAAAAAAACCAACTTCTTCCTCTGGCCTCTGCATGCCCACAAGCATGTGCTCCTTCATGCCTACACACATGTGTACTTTCATCCACATGCGTATATGAACCACACTCACATACAGCTCTCTGTCTGTGGTCTTTCTTTCTTTTCTTTTCTTTTCTTTCTTCCTTTTTGAACTATCTGTCTGTCTGTCTATCTATCTATATCATCTATCTATCTTATTTATCTATCTATCTTCTCTCTCTCTCTCTCTCTCTCTCTCTCACACACACACACACACACACACACACACACACACACACACACACACACAAACCACATATATATAAGACCAAAATGGAACTATAAATAAATATGAGTGGCTCTCTAAATTTTGGAAAATTATATCAAGTTGATTATCTTCCAATGTCTGTAAAAAAGAAAGATTTGACATTATTTTAGTCCTGTACTGCACTGACCTTCTATAGAACAGTAAGAATAAACCTGAGTTGCTTTAAGTCACCAAGTTTGTAAACATTTCTTAGAAAATCAACATAAAACTAGTACATCTGTCAGAGCTTTTCATCCTCTTCCCAAAAGTGGGAACCTCGTCTTTTCAGTCCAGATCCACAGCCCAGACCTCTGCCCGCAGAGGATCTATTTTCCACTGTGAGTAGCTGGCTCTATTCAGGTTTTCTGATAGGTACATAATAATATATAACTTGCAAAAGAAATAACAACTGGGGTGAACACTAAAACTTTCAGCACTGGGGACTAAACTTGGGGCCTGCATTATGCCTAGACAAGCACTTCCCATTCTGAACTACATTCCTACTCTCCAAGAGATAATTCAAAGTTTGTTTCCGATGGTTCCTTAAACTAAGTTCCCAGGAGGGCAGGAACTAGTTTTTGCTTATAATTTCATCTACAGAATTTAGAACTTCAGTTGTTTGTTTTGTTTTTAAAATACTAAGTGTCCAAGAAATGCCTTTTGGAGATTTGATAAAGGAATTGTCACTGGCCATAATAAAAATTCGACACGCTGTAAGAGACTCTATCTTTTTCACTCTTGACTTGGTTTTAGCATAAGTTGTGCAATGATATTCATCAGGGAATTCTTACTCTTCTCTTGGGTAGAAGCATAGAAACTACAAACAAATGAGGGAAATCTATACATAATTAACGAGACTCAGCATGGTGCCAGCATCGCATTTTCCTTCAAATTCTCATACTACCTCGGGATTTTTCTCCCTTGTTTAAAACCCATTTCACAGCCATAATTAAAAACTAAATAATCATAATAATTCCTTAATGTTCTGATCACTTTCTGTTTCCTAACACAATATCACTCACTCTCCCAGGGAAAACAACATTAAAATGTGGCGTCCACCCACATGCCTAAAAGATCTCTCCAAAGATACACCTACAGAGTAGGATCAGTCAGATCTGCTCGTGAAGATATTCACTCCCCAGACTTAAAGTCAAAGAAAATCACTGAAGATAGGTCGTTACAACATAAATTTCAATAGTGTGTGAATGTCCCTATGTCTGAGGCCTCTAGGCTTTAATAACTATGGAGAACACTGTAAATAGAGTGCAAATGTACTACTAGTCTCTAACATCATATAACTAGGTAATTTACTAAGCATCTAATGGAATATAATCAATATATCTTTCTGAACCAAAAGTTGAGCCAAAATACACGACTTTCATTGTTGCTTTAATTTCGGTACATAAGTCTCTTCACTGATCAGGAGTTAGAACAGAAGTCACACTCCTTATACATGATAAGGCTGTCTGTTGTGCTGAAAAGCTGTAGTAGTCTCTCAAACATGAGATCCATCCAGGTTGCAGCATCCAGCTTGAACAGCTTTATGATGGAATTCAAATACCTGCCCGTGGTTTGTAGAGTAACAGAGAAAACTTAGAACTAGCCAGAGAGATAATAACATTTATCAAAGAAAGAAAAATTTATAGAGATTGATGAAAATGGAAATGACTTATGAGAATTTGTCCTCTTGATTTGCAAGAAGATTGTGGTGAATGACTGAAGAAATACGTTGAGGAAATAGCAGTAAAATCAAGATAACATCAAATGCTAAGTGTGTGGGGTAGGTATTACAACTACACAAGAAATGACCAACTTGCCCCTTCAAGTACTTTATGTCAATTTTTTTTTTTTTTTTTTTCATTTTTTTTTTTTTTTTTATTAACTTGAGTATTTCTTATGTACATTTGGCAAACATCCCCTTCCTCCCCCCTTCCTTATGGGTGTTCCCCTCCCACCCTCCCCCATTGCCGCCTCCCCCGACAGTCTAGTTCACTGGGGGTTCAGTCTTAGCAGGACCCAGGGCTTCTCCTTCCACTGGTGCTCTTACTAGGATATTCATTGCTACCTATGAGGTCAGAGTCCAGGGTCAGCCCATGTATAGTCTTTAGGTAGTGGCTTAGTCCCTGGAAGCTCTGGTTGCTTGGCATTGTTGTACATATGGAGTCTCAAGCCCTTCAAGCTCTTCCAGTTCATTCTCTGATTCCTTCACGGGCCCCCGTTCTCAGTTCAGTGGTTTGCTGCTGGCATTCGCCTCTGTATTTGCTGTATTCTGGCTGTGTCTCTCAGGTTGATCTACATCCGGCTCCTGTCGGTCTGCACTTCTTTGCTTCATCCATCTTGTCTAATTGGGTGGCTCTATATGTATGGGCCACATGTGGGGCAGGCTCTGAATGGGTGTTCCTTCAGTCTCTGTTTTAATCTTTGCCTCTCTCTTCCCTGCCACAGGTATTCTTGTTCCCCTTTTAAAGAAGGAGTGAAGCCTTCACATTTTGATCATCCGTCTTGAGTTTCATTTGTTCTAGGCCACTAGGGTAATTCAAGCATTTGGGCTAATAGCCACTTATCAGTGAGTGCATACCATGTATGTCTTTCTGTGATTGGGTTAGCTCACTCAGAATGATATTTTCCAGTTCAACCATTTGCCTCTGAATTTCATAAAGTCGTTGTTTTTGATAGCTGAGTAATATTCCATTGTGTAGATGTACCACATTTTCTGTATCCATTCCTCTGTTGAAGGGCATCTGGGTTCTTTCCAGCTTCTGGCTATTATAAATAAGGCTGCGATGAACATAGTGGAGCACGTGTCTTTTTTATATGTTGGGGCATCTTTTGGGTATATGCCCAAGAGAGGTATAGCTGGATCCTCAGGCAGTTCAATGTCCAATTTTCTGAGAAACCTCCAGACTGATTTCCAGAATGGTTGTACCAGTCTGCAACCCCCCCAACAATGGAGGAGTGTTCCTCTTTCTCCGAATCCTCGCCAGCATTTGCTGTCACCTGAGTTTTTGATCTTAGCCATTCTCACTGGTGTGAGGTGAAATCTCAGGGTTGTTTTGATTTGCATTTCCCTGATGATTAAAGATGTTGAACATTTCTTTAGGTGTTTCTCAGCCATTCGGCATTCCTCAGCTGTGAATTCTTTGTTTAGCTCTGAACCCCATTTTTTAATAGGGTTATTTGTCTCCCCTTGGTCTAACTTTTGAGTTCTTTGTATATTTTGGATATAAGGCCTCTATCTGTTGTAGGATTGGTAAAGATCTTTTCCCAATCTGTTGGTTGCCGTTTGTCCTGACCACAGTGTCCTTTGCCTTACAGAAGCTTTGTAGTTTTATGAGATCCCATTTGTCGATTCTTGATCTTAGAGCATAAGCCATTGGTGTTTTGTTCAGGAAATTTTTTCCAGTGCCCATGTGTTCCAGATGCTTCCCTAGTTTTTTCTTCTATTAGTTTGAGTGTGTCTGGTTTGATGTGGAGGTCCTTGATCCACTTGGACTTAAGCTTTGTACAGGGTGATAAGCATGGATCGATCTGCATTCTTCTACATGTTGACCTCAGTTGAACCAGCACCATTTGCTGAAAATGCTATCTTTTTTTCCATTGGATGGATTTGGCTCCTTTGTCAAAAATCAAGTGACCATAGGTGTGTGGGTTCATTTCTGGGTCTTCAATTCTATTCCATTGGTCTATCTGTCTGTCTCTGTACCAATACCATGCAGTTTTTTTATTACAATTGCTCTGTAATACTGCTTGAGTTCAGGAATAGTGATTCCCCCTGAAGTCCTTTTATTGTTGAGCATAGTTTTAGCTATCCTGGGTTTTTTGTTATTCCAGATGAATTTGCAAATTGTTCTGTCTAACTCTTTGAAGAATTGGATTGGTATTTTGATGGGGATTGCATTGAATCTGTAGATCGCTTTTGGCAGAATGGCCATTTTTACTATATTAATCCTGCCAATCCATGAGCATGGGAGATCTTTCCATCTTCTGAGGTCTTCTTCAATTTCTTTCTTCAGAGTCTTGAAGTTCTTGTTGTACAAATCTTTTACTTGCTTGGTTAAAGTCACACCGAGGTACTTTATATTATTTGGGTCTATTATGAAGGGTGTCGTTTCCCTAATTTCTTTCTCTGGCTTGTTTCTCTTTTGTGTAGAGGAAGGCTACTGATTTATTTGAGTTAATTTTATACCCAGCCACTTTGCTGAAGTTGTTTATCAGCTTTAGTAGTTCTCAGTGGAACTTTTGGGATCTTAAATATACTATCATATCATCTGCAAATAGTGATATTTTTGACTTCTTTTTTCGATCTGTATCCCCTTGACCTCCTTTTGTTGTCTGATTGCTCTGGCTAGAACTTCAAGAACTATATTGAATAAGTAGGGAGAGAGTGGGCAGCCTTGTCTAGTCCCTGATTTTAGTGGGATTGCTTCAAGTTTCTCTCCATTTAGTTTAATGTTAGCCACTGGTTTGCTGTATATGGCTTTTACTATGTTTAGGTATGGGCCTTGGATTCCTATTCTTTCCAGGACTTTTATCATGAAGGGGTGTTGAATTTTGTCAAATGCTTTCTCAGCATCTAATGAAATGATCATGTGGTTTTGTTCTTTCAGTTTGTTTATATAATGGATCACGTTGATGGTTTTCCGTATATTAAACCATCCCTGCATGCCTGGGATGAAGCCTACTTGATCATGGTGGATGATTGTTTTGATGTGCTCTTGGATTCGGTTTGCCAGAAATTTGTTGAGTATTTTTGCGTCGATGTTCATAAGGGAAATTGGTCTGAAGTTCTCTTTCTTTGTTGGGTCTTTGTGTGGTTTAGGTATAAGAGTAATTGTGGCTTCATAGAAGGAGTTCGGTAGTGCTCCATCTGTTTCAATTTTGTGGAATAGTTTGGATAATATTGGTATGAGGTCTTCTATGAAGGTCTGATAGAATTCTGCACTAAACCCGTCTGGACCTGGGCTCTTTTTGGTTGGGAGTCCTTTAATGACTGCTTCTATTTCCTTAGGAGTTATGGGGTTGTTTAACTGGTTTATCTGTTCCTGATTTAACTTCGGTACCTGGTATCTGTCTAGGAAATTGTCCATTTCCTGCAGATTTTCAAGTTTTGTTGAGTATAGGCTTTTATAGTAAGATCTGATGATTTTTTGAATTTCCTCTGAATCTGTAGTTATGTCTCCCTTTTCATTTCTGATTTTGTTAATTTGGACACACTCTCTGTGTCCTCTCGTTAGTCTGGCTAAGGGTTTATCTATCTTGTTGATTTTCTCAAAGAACCAACTTTTGGTTCTGTTGATTCTTTCTATGGTCCTTTCTGTTTCTACTTGGTTGATTTCGGCTCTGAGTTTGATTATTTCCTGCCTTCTACTCCTCCTGGGTGTATTTGCTTCTTTTTGTTCTAGAGCTTTTAGGTGTGCTGTCAAGCTGCTGACATATGCTCTTTCCTGTTTCTTTCTGCAGGCACTCAGCGCTATGAGTTTTCCTCTTAGCACAGCTTTCATCGTGTCCCATAAGTTTGGGTATGTTGTACCTTCATTTTCATTAAATTCTAAAAAGTTTTTAATTTCTTTCTTTATTTCTTCCTTGACCAGGTTATCATTGAGTAGAGCATTGTTCAATTTCCACGTATATGTGGGCATTCTTCCCTTATTGTTATTGAAGACCAGCTTTAGGCCGTGGTGGTCCGATAGCACGCATGGGATTATTTCTATCTTTCTGTACCTGTTGAGGCCCGTTTTTTGACCAATTATATGGTCAATTTTGGAGAAAGTACCATGAGGAGCTGAGAAGAAGGTATATCTTTTGTATTAGGGTAGAACGTTCTATAAATATCCGTTAAGTCCATTTGGCTCATGACTTCTCTTAGTCTGTCTACGTCTCTGTTTAATTTCTGTTTCCATGATCTGTCCATTGATGAGAGTGGGGTGTTGAAGTCTCCTACTATTATTGTGTGAGGTGCAATGTGTGTTTTGAGCTTTAGTAAGGTTTCTTTTACGTATGTAGGTGCCCTTGTATTTGGGGCATAGATATTTAGGATTGAGAGTTCATCTTGGTGGATTTTTCCTTTGATAAATATAAAGTGTCCTTCCTTATCTTTTTTGATGACTTTTAGTTGAAAATTGACTTTATTTGATATTAGAATGGCTACTCCAGCTTGCTTCTTCCGACCATTTGCCTGGAAAGTTGTTTTCCAGCCTTTCTCTCTGAGGTAGTGTCTGTCTTTGTCTCTGAGGTGTGTTTCCTGTAGGCAGCAGAATGCAGGGTCCTCGTTGCGTATCCAGTTTGTTAATCTATGTCTTTTTATTGGGGAGTTGAGGCCATTGATGTTGAGAGATATTAAGGAATAGTGATTATTGCTTCCTGTTATATTCATACGTGGATGTGTTATGTTTGTGTGCTTTTCTTCTCTTTGTTTTGTTGCCAAAACGATTAGTTTCTTGCCTCTTCTTGGGTATAGCTTGCCTCCTTATGTTGGGCTTTACCATTTATTATCCTTTGTAGTGCTGGATTTGTAGAAAGATATTGTGTAAATTTGGTTTTGTCATGGAATATCTTGGTTTCTCCATCTATGTTAATTGAGAGTTTTGCAGGATACAGTAGCCTGGGCTGGCATTTGTGTTCTCTTAGGGTCTGTATGACATCAGTCCAGGATCTTCTGGCCTTCATAGTTTCTGGCGAAAAGTCTGGTGTGATTCTGATAGGTCTGCCTTTTATATGTTACTTGACCTTTTTCCCTTACTGCTTTTAATATTCTTTACTTATTTTGTGCGTTTGGTGTTTTGACTATTATGTGACGGGAGGTGTTTCTTTTCTGGTCCAATCTATTTGGAGTTCTGTAGGCTTCTTGTATGCCTATGGGTATCTCTTTTTTTAGGTTAGGGAAGTTTTCTTCTATGATTTTGTTGAAGATATGTACTGGTCCTTTGAGCTGGGAGTCTTCACTCTCTTCTATACCTATTATCCTTAGGTTTGATCTTCTCATTGAGTCCTGGATTTCCTGTATGTTTTGGACCAGTAGCTTTTTCCGCTTTACATTATCTTTGACAGTTGAGTCAATGATTTCTATGGAATCTTCTGCTCCTGAGATTCTCTCTTCCATCTCTTGTATTCTGTTGGTAAAGCTTGTATCTACAGCTCCTTGTCTCTTCTTTTGGTTTTCTATATCCAGGGTTGTTTCCATGTGTTCTTTCTTGATTGCTTCTATTTCCATTTTTAATTCCTTCCACTGTTTGATTGTGTTTTCCTTTAATTCTTTCAGGGATTTTTGTGTCTCCTC
The DNA here is from genome assembly GCF_011064425.1 of Rattus rattus. Classification (NCBI taxonomy): domain Eukaryota; kingdom Metazoa; phylum Chordata; class Mammalia; order Rodentia; family Muridae; genus Rattus; species Rattus rattus. The sequence continues at coordinate 84,953,689 of NC_046158.1, read as the reverse complement.
TGTATGGGCTTCTACTTGTTTATTTATGTTTTCCTGGAATTCTTTCATGCATTTTTGTGATTCCTCTCTGTAGGCTTCTACTTGTTCTCTAAGGGAGTTCATCATGTCTTTCTTGAAGTTCTCCAGCATCATGATCAAATATGATTTTGAATCTAGATCTTGCTTTTCTGGTGTGTTTGGATATTCCATGTTTGTTTTGATGGGAGAATTGGGCTCCGATGGTGCCATGTAGTCTTGGTTTCTGTTGCTTGGGTTCCTGCGCTTGCCTCTCGCCATCAGATTATCTCTAGTGTTACTTTGTTCTGCTATTTCTGACAGTGGCTAAACTGTCCTATAGGCCTGTGTGTCAGGAGTGCTGTAGACCTGTTTTCCTCTCTTTCAGTCAGTTATGGGGACAGAGTGTTCTGCTTCCGGGCGTGTAGTTTTTCCTTTCTACAGGTCTTCAGCTGTTCCTGTGGACCTGTGCCTTGAGTTCACCAGGCAAGTCACTTGCAGCAGATAAGTTAGTCTTACCTGTGGCCCGAGGCTCGAGTTCGCTCATGGGGTTCTGCCCACAGGCTCTCCGATGTGGCAGCGACCGGGAAGATCTGCGCCGCCTCTTCCGGGAGCCTCCGTGCACCAGGGTTCCAGATGGCCTCGGTATTTTCCTCCGGTCTGTTTCCTTCAGGATCCGGTGGTGTCTCAGGCAGGGCTCCTGCTGCTCCTGGGCCCTCCCCCACAGGAACCCAGAGGCCTTGTACAGTTTCCTCTTGGGTCAGGGATGTGGGCAGGGGTGGGCAGTGTTGGTGGTCTCTTCTGCTCTGCAGCCTCAGGAGTGCCCACCTGACCAGGCGGTAAGGTATCTCTCCCACGGGTTCTGGGAGCAGAGAGCTGCTGCGGGCCGGGATCCGTGGGTGTGGGACTTCCGGTAAACACAGGACGTGCCTGGTCCTAGAGGGATTCTGCCTCTGTTGTCCCGATTCCACCAGGCAAGTCACTTGCAGCAGATAAGTTAGTCTTACCTGTGGCCCCGAGGCTCGAGTTCGCTCGCGGGGTTCTGCCCACGGGCTCTCCGCGGTGGCAGCGACCGGGAAGCGTCAATTTCTTTTGTTAAAAGATTGATTTATTTCTTTTATGTATATGAGTACACCGATGCTGTCTTCGGATACAGCAGAAGAGGTCAGTTGCAGATGGTTGTGAGCCACCATGCGGTTGCTGGGAATTGAACTCAGCATCTCTGGAAGAGCAGACAGTGCTCTTAACTTCTGAGCCATCTCTCCAACTCTCATGTCCATTTCTATTTAAGTTCTTGATGATTTGTCTCAAAATCTGAGAATGTGGACCAGCTTGAGACCTGATATTAAGCTGCAACATCTGAACTTAGCCACCCTTTTTTCATCCATAACCCCTAAGGATAGACCTTTCACCTTATTCACTGGGAACAGGGATAGCAACAGGAGAACAAAAGGATTCAGTAGATATAGGAGGAAGAAGAAAATGCATTGGGGAAATACATCTCAATAACTGGAGAAATCCTGACACTGATCCTAGTAAACAGTGATTTCATTCTGTAAGCTAGGGTTATGTCCCCAGGGTGGAGTAATGGTGATCTTGTTTAAAAGTTGCATTAAGAAAGTGTTACAATCTTCTAAGAAATGACAAGCAAATGAACCATTGAAATTGTTATGGGAAAGTTAATTAAATGTGACAAGATGTCATTTTGTGAAGTAAGTCCAGAGGAGCAAGCCAGGATGCCTCAGTTCCCAATCAAGTGAACTAAATGATGTCAGTCCAATCCACATGACCAGTCCACTTACAGGCGAAAAAGTGTTTAAATTACAGTCTCTGTGTTACACTTTAAAAATCTCTAGATATTTTCTTCTACCTTCTACAGCTTTCTAAACAAATGCTTCATAGGCTTCTAAGTGACAAATTTAGTTTTAACATGATCTTCTAATTCATACTAACAACTGACTTTTATGATCTTTGCCTACAGAATCTACAAGCACTCTAGAAAATCCTAAGATTGAAGGTATATAACCAACATATAGGCACACTAAAATAAAAGTGATATAAATAGTTGTGCTACAATAGGAAAAAACTGTTATTGATATTTGATACAAAAATATCCATTAAATAACCATTAAAGATTTCTATCCCATATGAAATCAATGGCAAATGGACATTTAATCCCATGGTTATAAGACCTAGAGACAATGGAAGGATCACAGTTATAAATATCCCCACAAATTGCAAATAAATACTGGAAAACTACAAGAAACTATATTATGAACTGCAAGAGAACTGAGAAGTGTAAGAAGGATCTATATTGGGGAAATTTATCATCGAATAATTGAACTGATTAAATGCAATGATTTCTGATCTGAGCTGGGTGATAGATTCAATTCTTCCTGCTCTTTCTTGCTAAACACAAGTATAAAACTAGGAAATAACGTAAGAGATGGCCAAAGGGGAAACTTATAAAAGATGATAAAAAAAGAAAATTAAGTCACAGTTCCAGGAACTAGAAGGATGGCATGTTTATGAGTTCTTAGAGCCCAAGCCTGTGTTTATGCACCTCAAGGAATAGTGGGTTCATACTTATCCAGGATCCATGAATCTTCTTTGACACCAAACAAGCCCAATACTATCACCATGTTGACTGGAGTCACTTCGTTTCTGATTAACAAGAGCCAAGTCATGGATCTCAGAGGAGAGCCCACCATCACAATTACATCCTAAGTACATGCCCTTAGATAAGTGTGATCCTCTCCCTCATCCAGGAAACTTCTCTTTGCAACAGATGGAGACCAATACAGAAACCCCAACCAATCAAAATCCAGAGTTGTGGATTCCAACTAATCCATCTACAGCAAAACTCGTATACCTAAGTCTCAAAACTGACCTTCCTGTGGGTTGTCTAGATGACTCAGCAAGTAAAGGGGCTCGCCACCAAGGCTGATAACCCGAATTTGATCCCCAGAGCCCAAAGAACACTCCATCCTACCAAAAGGACACTCGCTCAACCATGTTCATTTCTGCTGTAGTCTAGTCACAATACCCAGAAATCGTTAACAGCCTAGATGTCCCCTCAACAGAACAATGGATAAAGAAAACGTGGTGCATTTATACAATGAAGCATTGCTCAGCTCTTTAAAAGAATGAAATTTTCAGGCATATAGATGAAACTTATAACAAAGCATCCCAAGTGAGAAAACACAGTCCCAGAAAGATAAAAATGTATTCACTTATATATGGACATTAGCCACTAAATAAATAATAACCAAGCTACAGTTGAAGATTCAGCAATGTTAGATATAGAGAAAGAGACTATTTTATGGGTAAACTAAGAGTGAGAGGGACAAGAACCAGATAATCATGTGGGGATGGGAAGGGGAGATGGGGTTAAGAGAGGGAGAAACAGCTAGGATTAAGGAGTACTTGAGTGATGGTGTGAATATCTAATGTAGTGAAAAATTTCTAAACCACACGAAGGCAGTCTTAATGAAGTTTTCAAATAATGATGGAAACTGACATCTCTTGTCACCAAACAAAGCTCCCAGTACTGAGCCTGGGTTACATCCGTTTGAGTTGATGGTCCCATTGAAATCACCGAACAAACCAGGCTGTTGCCTATAGAGTAGGTTCCGCAAGAACTGACAGCAAAGCCTCACTACCGAAGACAACAGCACGAAATTTACGGAACGTGGAGCCATCAAGTGGTATCTGCATGGAACCTTCGCCCCGTGTTCTGGTATCTTTGGTATAGGAAGGTACTCTGAAAGCTACCAAAAAAGAAACACAGAAACCAAAGCAATGACAAAACCTTCTATCTACAGTCTGTCCTGTCTGCAAAATATGTTAGGACAATGATGGCACAAAACTTGTAACCCAGCAATGTCCACTTTGACTTAAGGCTAACTCCATGAAATGGACCCCATAGTCAATACTACTTGGGTGACCACGAACCAGGGACTAGATAGTCCAGAGATCTAAGGTAAAACCAAGTGCTACTGGTCAAAAAAAAAGTACTTGTCCAGCTTCTTTGTGTTTTGTTTTGTTTTGTTTTGTTTTTTTGCTTATTATATTTTATTTTGCTATGTTTTGTTGTTAACCTCCCAAATGCCTGTTCTTTACTAATGAGAGACAGAAAGGGAGTAGATCTGGATGGGAAAGAAAATGGGGAGAAACTGGGAGGAATAAAAGGGAAACTGTAATCAGGATACATTGTATGATAAAAGAATCTATTCTTAATAAAGGTGGAAAATAAAAGCCAGCCAAATTAATAATAAAAAGAAAAAAAGAAAAATTTATAGTCGAATTGCATCAGCTGTCATTAACGTTGAGAAGTTATCCCCTTGAAAGAACAGATTAAAAGGGAAGGAATAGATATTGTCTTAGGGTTTCTATTGCTGTGAAGAGACACAATGACCAAGGCAACTCTTATAAAGGACAGCATTTAATTGGGACTGGCTTACAATTACAGAGGTTTAGTCCATTATCACTGTGGCGGGAACATGGCTGCATACAGGCAGACATGATGCTCAAAAAGGAGCTAGGAGCTCTACATCTTGATCCTCAGGCAGCAGCAGGAGGCCGTGAGCCATACTGGGTATAACTAGAGCATATGAGACCTCAAAGCCCATCTCCACAGTGACACACTTCTAAAAATGCCATATCTACTCCAACATGGCCACACCCAATAGTGCCACTCCCTATAGGCCAAACATTTAAACCTAAGTCAATGGGGGTGGGGGGGTGCATTCCTATTCCAAACACAACAGATATATAGCACTTGAAAGTGTTTATAAATCAAATATCTAACAAAGACCTTATATTTAAAATATGTAAAGGATGCTCAAGCCTCCACAAAAAGAACAAATGATAAAGAGTGGGCACTTCAAGGGATGTTTAAATTCATTAGGTAGTGAGAAGATACAAACTGAGACGAGAATGAGCTGTCATTGTGTTTATAGGTATGCATTTTACCAGAATGGCTAAAATAAAATGATGACAAAGCTAAGTGCTGGCAAGCATGTGGTGAATCATTCACACATTGTTAGTGGGAGTGTAAAATGGTATAGATCCTCTGACAAACTGTTTGGCAGTTCGTACAATAGTAAACATGCAATTAGCACGTTATGCAGCAGTTCCAATGGTGGGCCTCTATGCCAGAGAAATAAAATTTTATTTTTATATAAAACCCTAAACACAAATGTTCAAAGCAGCTTTTCATGTGAGCCAGAGACCTTCAACAGATAATTATAAAAATACTGAGAACATGGAGGGCAGGCATACTACAGTCTCCTTCTTTGCAGACTGAGCAAAGGCTGCATGTTTACGTATGTGCATGTGTGTGCGCATGTGAGTGTGTTAGTTAATTAAAGGGGAAAGGCCACGAATTTGAGAGAAAGAGCAGGAGAGTTACACGGGAATGATAGGAGGGAAGCAAGAAAAGGGGAAATGATATAATTGTATTTTATTTCAAAAAAACAAAAAACTTACCACCAACCAAAGAGCATGCAGGGAACGGACCTAGGCTTTCTCCATATTTGTAGCAGATGTGCAGCTTGGTATTCATGTGGGTCCCCTAACAGCGGGACTGAGGGAGGACAGAGGGGGTTGTATCTGACTCTGTTGCCAGTCATTGGATCCCTTCCCCTGCCTGGAATGCCTGGTTGGGCCTCAGTGGGAGAAGATGTGCTTAGTCCTGCTGGAACTAGATGTCCCAGAGTGAGGTGGTAAAGGGGGAGAGGGAGCTTCCAGAGGAGAAGGGGAGGGGAAATCACAGGAGGGATTTGTAAGGACTGAAGTGGGAGGAAAGGAGGAGGAGATGTTGTGGTCTGGATGTAAAGTAAATAACAAATTAATTGTTGAAAAAATAAAAAGGCAAAAAGGAGAACAAAAATTTTTAAAGGAGTAACATTTATAAATTCAGCAACTTAAGTGGATTGCCAGAGATTTATTCTGAATCAAAATATTAACTTTAAAACATCACATACTATGTAAATGCGGGTAAATAGCATTTTGAGGTGACAATTTTTTTTTTTTGTTTTTGAAATAGAGACTACATTAGCTGCTAGGATAATGGTGGCAGAAAGAACTTAGGTGTTGCTGTAAAGGTCAATAGGAACATTCTCTGTAGAATTAGAAGTGGCCAGTGCCTTAGTAGTGGGGGGACGCACACAAGTGATTAGATTGCGTAGAAGCAAGAGACCATGAGTAAAAGGAAAACTCCAGAGAAGGCAGGTGGACATCAGTGTCTGTGTTCTTCTGCTTGTGACAGTATTCAACAGTCTTGCAGAATAGTGTCCTTTGGACTAGGAGATAAACTGGGTACAAAATCCCTTAGGCTGGCTAATTTTATGCCAACCTAACATAAACTAGGATCATCCGGAAAGAATTAAACTTAATTCAAAAAAAAAAAAAAAAACATGCCTGCATCAGTTTACCTATAGAGAAGTCTGTAGGGCATTTTCTTGATTGATGATGTATGCGTGGTCCATTGTGGGTGGTGCCACTTCTGGAAGGTGACTCTGGATGGTATAAGAAAAGAAGTCGAGCAAGTCAGTTATGAAGAGCAAGCAAGGAAGCAGCACTCCTCCATGGCCTCTGCATCAGTTCTTAGCTACCGATTCCTGCTTTAGTTATTACCCTGACTTCCCTCCATGAGGGACTGTAATGGGAACTATAAAGTAGAATGAAGTTTGCTTTTTAGCCATGCTGTTTTACCATGGCAACCAGAACACTAAGGCAGAGATTGGTAAGAGGTTCATGGAATATATTTTATGGCAGACCTGACTGTTTTGAGGAAGATTTCATAGCATTTGAACTTGAGCTGGAAAAGCTGTCGAGTACTTTGAGTTCAAGTGGGTTGCTTTGTTGGAAGCTAAGAGCGTTGAGAGTTGCTCATGATAGAGGTCTATCTTGTAAAGTTACAAGAGGAAGTCTGAGAGTCCCTTAAAGACTCTAGAGAAGAAGATGTTTAATATTTTGAATTAATAAATCTATGGTTTCTGGTCAGCTGGGGCTGAAGAATCAGCCGTGATTAACGAGAGGCCAGAACCATGAAAGTAAAACTTGTTTTGTTGCTACAGATGATACTGATTAATTGATGTTGAGAAATTAGCCGTGGCTAAGAAGAGACCAGCATCACTGAAGGGAAATCATCCTGGGAAGTGTTTCCTTAGAATCAGCAGAGAAGCTGAGGACCAGAGGGAGGTTTCAGATTTTCCCAGATAGTATTGGTTTTGAAGGCATGAAGGGGTCATGGAGAGCAGCAAAGGTTTGACACTGTGAAAGGCCAGAAGAGGATATCAGTAAAGGTACAGTCTCAGGAGCAGTAGAAGTCCCTGAAGGGGTCATGGAGAGAAGCTGAGGATTGGCACCATGTGGCAGGGTCAGAGTCCTTAAAGGGAGCCTAGGAAAGAATACAGGTAAAAGTGCTTTACAGGTGCAGTGGAGTACAGCATTTGGAAACGCCAATGTGGTGAAATGGCTGTCCAGGATAGCAGCAACTATCAGGTAAAGCCTTTCTAATGTGCAAATGTGCTGAGGAGAACCGTTGACAGTCTCAGTAGTCTACACTGAGCATTCTACTATCGGACTTTGGTTTTGGTTTGGTCTAAATACGCCCTTGTTCTTCCCTCTTGAAGTAAGATAGTATTTAATTTATTTTGTTGTTGTTATTGTTGATTTACAGGGGCCCATGTTTAAGAGTCTCAAGATATTTATGAGAGTCTTTGGATATTTTAGAGCAGCTTTGAACTTTGAAAGAGATTTTTGGATATTTTAAAGAGAACTTATAAAAATGTTTGAATTTTTAAAGACTGTGGGGCTTTTAATCCAGAAGTTCTCCCGGAATAAAGGAACAAAGAGTGGAGCAGAAACTGAAGGAAACTGAACCAAGTGATGCATCCCATCTGCTGACACCAAACCCAGACACTATTGCTGATGCCAAGAAGTGCTTACTGACAGGAGCCTGGTATAGCTGTACCCTGAGAGGCTCTGCCAAAGCCGGACCAATACAGAGGCAGAAGTACACAGCCAGACATTGAACTGAGCACAGGAACCCCAATGGAGAACTTAGGGCAAGGACTGTAGGAGATGAAGGGGTTTGTGACCTCACAGGAAGAACAACAATATCAACCAAGCAGACCCCCGCCAAAGCTCCCAGGGACTAAACCACCAACCAAAGAGTACACAGGGGTACCCATGGCTCCTGCTGGGTATCTGGTAGAGGACTGCTTTGTCTGGCATCACTGGGAGGGGAGCCCCTTGGTCCTGTGAAGGTTTGATGACCCAGGAGAGGGGAACACTAGGTCCCGCTGAGTCAGGAGTGGGTGGGCGGGTAAGGGAGCACCGTCATAGAGGCAGGGAGAAGAAGGAGGGGATGTGGGGTTGTAGAGGGGAAACTGGAAACGGGGATAACATTTGAAATGTAAATAAATAAAATAACCAATAAAAATTAAAAATTTAAAAGGTAAGAACATTAAAAAATAAAATTTGGAACGTGTTTCATATTGAGATGCTGGTAATAATATGAGATGATGGAGGTAAACAAGGAAAGAAAGGTTGAATAATGATGTGTTTCTGTGTAAACAAGGGTCAATTTTGCTGTCTACTTTCATGTCAACTTCATACAAGCTAGTATAATCATGTCAACTTCATACAAGCTAGTATAATCATGTCAACTTCATACAAGCTAGTATAATCATGTCAACTTCATACAAGCTAGTATAATCATGTCAACTTCATACAAGCTAGTATAATCTGGGAAGAGAGAAGCTTTATTGAGAAAGTGCCTCCATAAGGTTAGTCTGTAGAAAGGCCTGTGAAATATTTTTTTAAGTAGTGATTAATGTGAGAGGGCCCAATCTGTTGTGGGTGGTGCCACCCCTGGGTCCTCGGGTGTATAGATGGCAGCCTGAGAAGCAAGTAAGTAGCACTCCTCCATGGTCTCTGCTTCAGCTCCTACCTCCATGATCCTGCTTTGAATTATTGTTCTCAGCTCCCTCATGATGCACAGCAATTGGAATGTGTGAACTGAGAAAAACCCTTTCCTACCCAAGCTGCTTTTGGACAGAGTGTTTTGTCATATCAACAGAAACCCTCACTAAGACAACCCCGCTACATTATTTCTCAGACCTGCATCTACACCTACAATTATCTTAATACAAATTTCTCAAAAATACCATTAATAAATATACACTATTAGAAAACATTAAAAGCACATACATAGAAAAATCAACTCTTGCTACAGTGTTTTTCATTGAGGCAAATGTTTCTCATGACCACTGTCAATGTGCTTGAGAAGCAGCTACTTCTAGAGTTGAAAGACACTTTCTACATCACTTATTGACCATATTAGCTTTACCGATAATTGAGTTTCCTAACTCTGAGCTTAGATTTGGACATGAGACCAGCCTTGATCAATAGAGACTATGAGAAAGTGATATGTATCACTTCTAGGAAGAAGCTATTTCCAGCCCCAAATCACCATCACAATCATCAGTGTTTCTGGCACTGGCTGTCAATCAACATGAGACTCAGACTGGAGTTCTTCCATTCTGAAGAAACAGAGGCCTCAGCTCCCTGGATAATGGCTGTATGTGATGAATGAGGAATACATTGGGATTACTCCAAGCTGTGAAAGATAGGAGCTCTACATGGCTGTACTATAACAGAGGTTACTGGATAACACGCAAAGACCAACAAGTTCACCAGGCCCAGACTGCAACCCACTCTGCTTAGGAAGTTAACGGAAAAGACATCATGACCTGGGTACCTGGCCAAAAAGAGCCCAGATCTCTGCCATTCCCTGATGCACACAGTATTACTACACTTCAGCCGGTTTTGTGCAGAAGAATAAGATTAAAACACAAATAAATCATTCCGTACCAAATTTAATTATCACATTAATTTGTACATTAAAAAGCCAGAAGTGAAAGGACGGGTTTTTTAATGTAGGCAGAATGAAAACCATTGGCATTTCTAATTTTATCATTCAGTTCTGAATCAGCAACCATCACTGAAGGACAACAGTGCGGGCCCTTGACTCAGATGAATCACTTCGGAAGAATCCTTGATATTTTGAAAATTCAAATGTCAACAAGCCACACAATCTGAGAAATGAGAGGCACAAGCTCCATCCCTTTAACATTTCTGCAAAACAAATCAAAATCAGACAGGGCTCCCAAGATTTATGAGTTCGCAGCAAGGCAGTCTGGTGGTTCTGTGAACACGAGCCTCCCTACAACTCATAAATATTTGTAGAGCTAAGATGGAGTTTTCACAAGTAAATAGCACATTTTTCTTCTAAGAAATCAATTGTTTTCTTCACCATGGTGCATTTTGTGAATGTGCTAGGAGCCAGGAAGATTTCCGTAGCTCCTGTTAAAATTCCAAGTTCAATCTATAGAAGAAAAGAGTTAAAATCTGAACCTATCCCAGAAGAGCTTAAGCAAACAGCCTTCTATCCTCATTTGGGATGTATCACACCAGGAGACAGACAGAATCTTTTAAAAACCTGCCAGTCACTCAGGCAGGCAAGCATTTATAGTTTATTGCAGGCACTCTGCTAGGAACAGTGAGCAGTTCATGGGAGTGCCAAGGGGTGATAGATTCACATTTTTCATAGAAAAACTTTACCTTGCTTTTAATCAACTATTTTATTTATTTACTTACTATGAATGGAAATCATGTTTTTTCATCTTATTTTATTGTTGTGGTTGTTGTTGTTGAAGAAGAAGAAGAAGAAGAAGAAGAAGAAGAAGAAGAAGAAGAAGAAGAAGAAGAAGAAGAAGAAGAAGAGGAGGAGGAGGAGGAGGAAGGTGATGATGATGGCGGCGGCGGTGGCGGTGGTGGTGGTGGTGGTGGTGGTCGTGGTGGAGATAGTATTGCTAAGTCCCCTGAGTGGCCTCAAGCTTTCAGTCCTACCTGTCTCCTGAGCACTAGAACTTTAGTCCCACCACAAAATAGCAGTTTTGAGAAGGACGATGCTAGAGGTAATCCAGACCTGTTATCCCAGCTGCTGAGAAAATCTCAGACCATGTACATGAGCTATGTTGTGTCCTCCAAAGTTCAGGTCTAAGCCCTAGACACTCATGCCTCAGAATATGACTATAATTGGAGATAAGGCCTTTAAAGAAATAATTATGCTAAAACTTGTTTATGAATGAGCTCCAACACATTCTGATTGTTTTTCTCATGACAATAAGAAGAAATACAGACAAAAAGAGGTGCCATGGTCTATCACTTACTTCTCTGTTGCTGTGATAAAATACCATGACCAAAGCAACTTAAGATAGATAGATAGATAGATAGATAGATAGATAGATAGATAGATAGATAGATAGATAGATAGATGATGGATGGATAGACAGACAGATAGATAGGTAAGATGGATAGACAGATAATAGGTAGGGTAGGTAGGTAGGTAGGTAGGTAGGTAGGTAGGTAGGTAGGTAGGTGGATGGATGGATGGATGGATGGATGGATGGATAGATAGATAGATAGATAGATAGATAGATAGATAGATAGATAGATAGATAGATAGATAGATGGTAGATACATACATACATACATACATACATACATACATACATACATACGCAAAAATAAAAGACTTTAAGAATCCATAATAGTGGGACAGGTATGGCCATAGATGGGCACAGAAGGAAGCTGAGAGATCCCATCTCCAACCACACACAGAATGCGAAGATTGTAAACTGAAAATGAGACTAAGCTATGAACTCTTAAAAGGCACCTTCAGTACTGTGCTTCCTCCAGCAAAGTTGAAACTTTGTTGAGGTTCCATGACATTTCCCAAACAGCATCACCAACTGGAGACCAAGAATACTTGAGTCTTTGGGGGACATTTTTCATTAAACCACCACCAGGAGCTCCTGAGAAAAACCATGTGAAGACAGAGTGGGAAGGTATTCGTCTACAAACTAAGCAGAGTGCTGCACTGTAAAACACACTGACACCTTGACCTTGCTCTTGTGGCCTCTGTCTCTATGAGAAAGTATACTCCTGCACTGTGAGCTGCATAGAGGATTGCTACAGCAGTCCTGGGGGGTGGGGGTCTGTGAAAGGTACCCTGATTCCTGGTGAAAACAGGTCGAGTCCCTGGAGACTCTATGGGACTGCAGGAGCATTCCCAGTCTCCTAGGAGACGAGGCCCCTCTCGTAGCTACAGTCCCCCACAGCCCACAGTAGAAAGGCTTGAGACAGATCAGTCATGTAGGGCAACTCCCCAAGCCCCTTCTCCACAGGTGAGGACATGACCACTGGTCCCATAGGCTCAAGACTCAGTCATGTAGAAGCAGGACCATGACCCAAATATGCAGATGAATTATGCCCAAGCTCTCAGGCCAAGCCAATACCTTCTGTCAGACACTGACCCATCCCAAAACTATACTTAAGAATCCTAATCAGAAGGAATAAAGGTGGTCATTTGAGAGCTTCTGTCTTGAGAGCTGTAGTGCCACCACTTGAGGAAGAGCTCGCCTGAAATGACTGCCAGAAGCTCCCCTGAGCCCCTCACCCGCTAGCTAGTCAGTCCCCTGCTGCCTCAGCACTGCCAGACAGAAATGAAGGCAGAGCAGCGAAAGCAGCAGAGGCAGCAAAAGCCATTCCCCCTCCCTGCCCGAGTTCTCTCCCCTTCACCTAAACCCGTGCAGTAGCCAAACCAGACAGCTCCACGGAAAGCCTCCGGCACAGAGGCCCACATCCTGGAAAGGCATTTTTCTAGGTCAGGAAGAGACATTTGCTCTGAGCAATAGGCCCAGCAGCCAAGAAGTGGCCTAGTCACTTGGAGATTTGGTAATGAATTATCAAATGTCTCTATTAGTTTAAGACTACATGTTAATTAAATGCAGAGAAAAAAAATATAAACTTCTTGAAGTCAAAGACCTTAAACTGTGGTGCTATTATAGCTTTGTAAAATCATGAAAATTATGCTATGAAGATCTTCGGCACTGTAAAGTTCCCCCGAGTTCCTGTGTAGTCGAATGCCTGCTCTAGTCCTTGTCCTGAAGAACAGTGATCTCCTTGCTGTCATATTTTGCCTTTTCTAAAAAAGGATATGAATGAAATTATATAGAATGCTTTGTTACTTAGCTTCTTTTCTTCTGAAAACTTTAAATGTTCATTGTAAAAGTCCATTGTAAGGAGCTGAAGGATTGAAGGAGCTGAAGGGGTTTGCAACACCATAAGAACAACAATACCAACCAACCAGAGCTCCCAGGGACTAAACCACTGTCCAAAGACCACATGGAGGGACCCTTGGCTCCAGCCACAAATGTAGCAGAGGATGGCCTTGTTGGGCATCAGTGGGAGAAGAAGCCCTTGGTCCTGCCAAGGCTCAATGCTGTAGTGTAGGGGAATGTCAGGGCAGGGAGGCAGGAAGGGGTGTGTAGGTGGGTGGGTGAGGGAACACTCTCATAGAAGCAGGGGGGAGGGGAGATGGGCTAGGGGGTTTATGGTTCGGAAACCGGGAAAGAGAATGACATTTGAAATGTTAAAAAAAATCTGGGGTTGGGGATTTAGCTCAGTGGTAGAGCCCTTGCCTAGGAAGCGCAAGGCCCTGGGTTCAGTCCCCAGCTCCGAAAAAAAAAGAATCAAAAAAAAAAATCCAATAAAAAAAATTCATGTTTCTATCATTGCTTGAGTACTAACTACTCCATTATCACATATCACAGTTTGTTTATTGTTTTACTAGTTGGAAAGCTGGATTCTAGTTCTAGTTTTTATAAGTAATGCTACTATCAACATTTTTTACAGACTTTATATGAACTTACTTTGATCTGTTTGGGATAAATATCTAAATAACTAGGGATTGCTAATATAGAATTCCTAGAAAGACTGTTCCTCTGTTTTCTAAAGTAGCTGTATAGTTTGGCATTTCCAGTAGTGATGTACAAGCTTCTTACCCTCAATAACACTCGTCTTTACAATCTTATCTATGGCTGTCCTTCTAGCTGCCAATCACTGTTGCCATGGTGACCAAGGAAAATGAGCCTTTCTTATTGTATCATTTGCAAATCTATTGTGTTTTCTTAAAATCTTAGGTCATTTTTAAAACTATTTTACTACTGGGTTGTAAAGTTTCTTTCTGTATTTCAAATGTAATTCCTTTTTCACATGTACTTCTTGCAAATGTTTTCTCTTAAAGTCTTTTATGAAATATTATAAATTTAGCTTTAAAAATTATGTCTAATATCTATCTTAGCAAATTTCATACCAGGTAGAAAATTCTGCCTATAAATTTGTATTTTACTATTTAATTTTTAATATATAATAGTTCATTTAAACCAATAAAAATAAAATATTTAATAATAAAAAACTAAAATGTAATAATTCTTAAGAATTACAAAATAATATTTGTACATTAGTCATTGTTTAAGTTTAATAGTTATAGCATGATACTTATTTTTTATTGTTTTCCTATCTTTTAGAGATACATGTTATTAGGCGAATGCCAGCAGCAAACCACTGAACTGAGAACAGGACCCCCATTGAAGGAATCAGAGAAAGGACTGGAAGAGCTTGAAGGGGCTCAAGACCCCATATGAACAACAATGCCAACCAACCAGAGCTTCCAGGGACTAAGCCACTACCCAAAGACTATACATGGACTGGCCCTCGGCTCCAACCTCATAGGTAGCAATGAATATCCTAGTAAGAACCCAGGTGGAAGGGGAAGCTCTTTGTCCTGCCAAGACTGAACCCCCAGTGAACATGATTGTTGTGGGGAGGGTGGTAATGGGAGGAGATGGGGAGAGGAACACCCATATAGAAGGGGAGGGAGAGTGGTTAGGGGGATGTTGGTCCGGAAACCGGGAGGAATAACAATCGAAATGTAAATAAGAAATACCCAAATTAATAAAGATGAAAAAAAAAAAAAAGAAGCTGAGTTAAGAGGTTGAGTACTAAGCATTCTGAAAGAGGAAGTTAGATGGCAGCTCAGCATTCCCACAGTGGAATGGGTTTTGATTGTCATTCTTAGCTTGGAAAAACTTTGGAAACAAAACCTTTGTCGGTCCCCAGCTCCGGAAAAAAAAAAAAAAAAAAAAAAAAAACCTTTGGAGTTGGAGTCTCAGTGGTAGAGATCCTGGGTTTGGTACTCAGCTTGGGGGGGGGACCAAAATAACAAAAAGAACAGCAAGTAGAGTTGGAGTCCAAGAAGCATGGAGTTGCTGAAGGGCAGTATGCTGTTAAGAAGTCAAGTACTTTGCCCTAGTACAATAGAAAAGATGCCCGGAAAGCATTTCGGGAATTGTCCAGAATCCAGTGACTGTAGGCTCTAAAGTATGAGAGAATAAACAAACAAAATTATCCCTGTAAAAAAAAAAAAAGAAAGAAAGAAAAGAAATACATGTTACAGAATGAAGAAATGGCTCATCAGTTAATATAAGTATTATACTTTTCTAATAGTGAAAGACAGAGTTTTAAATTAGCTCAAAACTCAGCAACAGGATCTGACTCAGGAAGACAGATTGTTAAAAATGCAGGAGAACTGGTTCAGAGACACTGACCCTCCCACTTATCACGGGACTGAGTAAATGAGTAAGGGGTTTTGTTCTGCCCCTGAGTGTTTGTTCAAGCCCCCACTGTGCCCTCCAGCCATTGTGTCCTACAGAGAGTATTCTAGGAAACTGGAGGCCAAGCCTAACCAGATGTGTTTCAGATGCAGATGCCTCATCAACTCTGACAAACATTTACCCTAAAGGACAATCAAGATCTGTTCTCAGGAGAATGCTTGACCTTTCCCCTCATTCAAACCCTAGAGTCTTAAGAACAATCCTGTGACTTTGAGAGTTTCCCCTTGTGACATTTTTGGTATTTCCTTTTGACATCCCCCCATCTCCTGGAGCTTGTGACTTCTTCCTTTAAAAAGCCCTTCTCCCAGCCACTCGGGGTCAACACCTCTGTCTCCTGTGTGGGATACATGTCGGCCCGGAGATCTCTGTAATAGATCTCCGTAATAAACCTCACCTTTGCATATTACATCCAAAATGGTCTCTCTGTGTCTGGGGTCCGAAATTTCCCAAGACTTGAGTAAGGGTCTCTCTTCGGGAATCTTTCAATAGTAAAATTAAATGTATTAAGATAAAACAAAAAGTAATACATCGGAGTAGGACAAAACAAACACAGAAGAAGAGAACTCCAAAAAATCGCAAGAAACAGATATAAATGCAGAGAGCTACTTGTTTGCACAATGTGGAATCCCATAAAAGCACTAATCTAGAAACTAGAATGTATATGCAAAAGATACTCTTTCTGCCTCCTCTTCCCCAGGGTTCCCTGAGCCCTGACAGAAGGGATTTGATAAAGTCCTCCACTTAGGGTTGAGCATTCCAAGGTCTCTCACTCTCTGCATGATGTCTGGCTGTGTGGGTCTCTGCATTTGTTCCCATCTGCTGCAGGAGGAAGCCGCTCTGATGATGGCCGAGAAGGCCTGAAGATTGCTCGTTCTCTTACAGAAGACTGGAGTTTAGTTCCCCAGGTTGGCAGTTGACAACGGTCTGTAACTCTTTATCCAAGGACTCAGATGTCCTCTTCTGGACACCACGAGAACCTGCACTCATGCATATATATTGTCCATATACATACCTATACACATAATTCAAATAAAAATAAATCTTAAAAATAAAAGAAATCCAGAGTACAAGTCTTACTGAGTAAGTGATCGCTGGGGACTGTGAGGGAGGAGACACAGGTTCAGTAAATGACACAGTGCTGAAACACTGAATGGTTGTTAAAGCTGCGTGACAGCTACCTGAGTGGCTGTACTAACCTCACAGTGTGTATACTTGATCTTATTTTATAATGAAGTTTAAGATAAAAGTGACACCTTGAGAGAAACTAAGAGGTGAGGAAGATAACTAAGAATATTTATGTCTTAAATTTATTCCTGGTGTGTCAGGTTTCCAGTGAGTCTTTTGATAAGAGAAAAAGGAAGGGAGTGGGGGTAAAGTAACCTAAACACACCCAACACATCATGAGTTTATAATCTTAAAGTCCAAATTCTTTATTTGCTAGGCTTGCTAAGACTACGCAGTTACATTCTCTACAATGTAGTTAGAAGGAAATTGGTAGTTATAAGTTTGTAGTAAGTATCCTGTAGTCACTGTCTGCATACAAAGGCGAGACTCCTTTACCTACCCTCCCCATACAGAAACACCTCACCAGCAACTAGGGTGTGTTTCACATGTGGAAACTCATTGGGATAGAATCTCAGATCATAAATCTTTGATGGACTATTTTACATTAGTATAAAATGGGTCAAAACAGTCCCCTTTTCAAGAAACCCAAACTCTTTTTTAATTTGAGGGTTTCACACATTACACTGCCTTTGTATCATCAGCACACCCTTTCCCCTCCAATTCCTCCTGTCTCCCCAACCCAATCCATGCCCTCTCAAATTCATGACTTCTTCTATATTCATTTTGTTAAAGAAATACATATAGCTACATGTGAATATTATATATATATATATATACATATAAATCTACTGAGTCTACTTACTGTCACCCTATTTATATATGCTTAGAAATGACCTCTTTTAATTGGGTCTCTTCCATATAAACAAAAAAGGAAAAACAGAGGGGGGGAGAGAGAGAGGGAGAGAGAGAGAGAGAGAGGGAGAGAGAACTGACTTTCCTTAATTCAACAGTCACTTACTGCCTATAGCTTTTCATCTAGGGATAAAGCCTTGTGAAAATTTCCTTCATTCACATTGAGGTGTCAGTTAGTGTGGTCTCTGCAGGTCTTAATGCAGGCAACCATATCATTGTGAGTTTCTTGGAGCAACATCCCTACCCCGCCAATCTTGTGATTGGCCCCCCTCTCCCACGGTGTTCCCTGAGCCTTAAATGTCAGGGTTGTGTTAGATACCCCATTTGACGATAGGCATCACAAGGAAATCTCTTAATTTGGGTTGTATTTGCCTTGCAAAAATTCTGGCACAGTGAGTGCGTGTGTTGTAAGTTCTCGCTGCACAATTGAGTGGGGCATCTAGAAAAACTGTTAAGAAAAGGAAGAAGAAAAATAATCTGTATTTTCTTACCCTTCCACAAAGAAGAAACGTGCTGAGGGTGGGTTTGATCATCAGAAAAAGTAAAGTTTTCCCTTCACGTAAGAAGACTGAACAGGTGGTTGTAGTCCCTGATGATCTCTCACTCTTCCTGTGGCCTCTTATTTGCCTGCAGTACCACCCTACAGTTGGCATCTGACAGAGTCCCATGCCATTCTGGAAACCGAAGAGCGTCAGTGATCTCTGCCATCACCTCCATCTATAAACAGAATGTGAAGAATATTCACCCAGTAGCTACTACGTTCCATAAACTAGAAATACCCCAGTTCCGTTCACATGCTAACGGTAATATAAGATCCCTAGTCATCAGCTCACCAGCTGGCAGGACCCTAATTTAAGGGGTTCAGGTGTGGCTGTGGCACTTACAGTCCAAACCACTGTGACAAGTACCTAGATGATAGACTGGCTCCGTCCTTTTCCATCACCTCTGTGGAGGTGTGATTTGTACAAAATAAAAAGCAAGTTAGCTTTTGTAAAAGTTCAAAGTTGTTCACAGCGCTGCCTTCTTCCTCTTTTAATATTTTCAATTTTAGTTATTGCTAATTTGTACTGACTTTCCTACCTCTGATCAGCCCAGCTAGATGTTTATAGATTTTGCTATTTATCACTGCCTCACTCCCTACAAACAAGCCTTCACTAACTGATTTTTCTTTGGTGATTTCTCCTGTATAATTCTACTGTTTTCTATTCCTATTTTTGGTTGTGTCTCTCCTTCTATTTGACTTAGATTTAATTTGCTCTTTCTCTTACTTTCTGCTCACATCCAACTTCCTATAATGGATTATTAATTTAAACCTTTTGTCTTTCCTAATTTAAGCCATTAGAGTTAGCTAGAAATTTCCCTGCAACACTATTCTGACTTCAGCTAACAAATTGCATTGTTTTCAGTTGTATCCTACCTGTAATATATTTTAATTTTTCCTTGAAATTTCGTTCTTGCCTCTCTCAGCATCCTTGAATCCTGGATAAAGCTGCAAGCTTTAAGTACTGTAGGCGGTGGTTCTATCAGGCAGCGTGTCTATTTATAGATAATTTTGATCTTTTAAAAGCTTCTTTTTAGGTCTTGTTATAGAAGTTCTAGAGTGGCTGCCTTTGGCGGCTGGTTTAGCCATGTCTTGAGAGAAACTGAGGGATGGTGAAAACTCCCCTATGCTGACTTTTCAGAACATTCACATCTCCCAACTGTGTGCGAGCCCGGGAAGTTCTTCCTGTACCGATCCACTTACCTTTTACGGCCTAGCTGGTTCCAGTCTATAAATCTGGGAACCTGCACTCAGGTTCCAATGGGATGATTTCCTAGAGTTATAGAGTTTTCTCTTCTCCTTTATGCTGTCCTACAAATGTCTTCTGCGTTATCTCTTGGACACAACTAACTCTGTCTTGGAGTTTCTATTGCTATGATAAAATACCATGACCAAAAGCAATATGCAGAGGGAAGGGATTACTTCAATGTGTAACCTTCAATCACAGTCTCCTGTGAAGGAAATTCAGGGAAGGAGCTCAAGGAAGGACTGTAGAGGCAGAAACAAAATAGAAATCACAAAGGACTGATGCTTGCTGTTTTGTTCCTCATGGACTTTTAAGACTACTTTTTTTTATTGGTTATTTTATATATTGATATTTTAAATGTCTTCTTTCCTGATTTCCCCTCTGCAACCCTCTCATCCCATTCCCCTCCCCCTTTGCCTCTATGACGGTTCTCCCATACCCACACAGCCACTCCAACCTTACTGCTCTAGCATCCCTTACACTTGGGTATGAAGCCTCCACAGGACCAACGGCCTCCCCTGCCATTGATTCCAGATAATGCTATCCTCTGTTACATGTGTAGTTGAAACCATGGATCCCTCCATGTGTACTCTTTGGTTGGGGGTTTAGTCCCTGGGAGCTCTCAGTTAATTGATATTGCTGTTCTTCCTGTTGGGTTGCAATCCCCTTCAGTTCCTTCAGTTCTTCCCCTAACTTTTTTTCATTGGAGTCCTTTAGCTCAGTCTGATGGTTGGCTCTAGCTGCATCTGTATCGGTCAGGTGCTGGCAAAGCCTCTCAGGTGGCAGCTATACCAGGCTCCTATCAGCAAGCACTTTTGGTATCAGCAATAGTGTCTGGTTTGGTGTCTGCAGTTGGAATGGATCCCTAGGTGGGTCAGTCTCTGGATGGTCTTTTCTTCAGTCTCTGTTCCATTTTTTGCCCCTGCATTTCATTTAGACAGGAACAATTCTGGGTTAGTTTTTGAGATAGGTGGGTGGCCCCATCCCTCAACTGGGGGCCATGCCTATCTACTGGAGGTGGTCTCTATAGGATCTATCTCCCCTTTGTTGGATATTTTGGCTAATGTCATCATCACTGGGTCCTGGAAACTTCTTGCATACCTGGTGTCTGGGACATTCTAGTAGCTACCCCCAGTTCCCCATCCCCCACTGCTACATGTTTCTGTTCAATTTCCTGAACCTCTATACTTTCCCCCTGTCTTTTCCCATACCTGACCTTGCCCCCTTTTATCGCTCCCCTCTTCTCTCCCTCCCAGGTTTCTCCCTTTACCTCTCTTGATTATTTTGTTCCTCCTTCTATGTAGGATTGAAGCATCCACACTTTGGTCTTCCTTCTTCTTAAGTTTCATATGATCTGTCAGTTGTATTGTTGGTTTTCTGAGCTTTTGGGCTAATATCTACTTATCTGTGAGTACATAGTATGTGTGTTCTTTTGTGTCTGGGTTACATCACTCAGAATGATATTTTCTAGTTCCATCCATTTGCCTGTGAATGTCATGAAGTCATTGTTTTTAATAGCTGAGTAATACTCCATTATGTAAATGTACCACATTTTCTGTATCCATTCTTCCATTGAGGGACATCTAGGTTGTTTCCAGCTTCTGGCTATTATAAATAAGGCTGCTATGAACATATGCATGTTCCCTTGTTATAGGTTGGAGCATCTTTTGGGTATATGCCCAGGAGTGATATAACTGGTTCTTCAGGTAGAACTATTTCCAATTTTCTGATACCAGGATTATGAGCCCAATATTGGCACCACCCAATAATCCAGGCCCTCCTATCTCAATCCTAATTAAGAAAATGCCACCAGCCTTCCCACAGACCAATTTTATAAGGCATTTTCTCATGTGTTATTAACCATTTTTTCAGAAATGTCTTTATGTCAAGTTAACAAAAACTGAGCAAAACAACTGGCCATGTCAACCTGACACACAAATACATCACTCTTCAACTGCAACCTTTCCTTTCTCTTTTGCCTACAAAATGGCATGTCAGTGTCAACATAAGAATGTAAGGCATTCACACTCCTCTTGAGCATTAAAATCCTATCACACTGGTGCAAAGTTAAACTCTGGTAAGAAGCCAACAGGGCCTTGGAGATGGACTTTCCAATGGCATAAAGATAGATCACATGACTACCATTCTTCTCATGCACCCAGAAGTCCACGCCAGCAAATTGCTCCTTTCCCAGAAACAGAACCCAGGTACTTGTACCACAGCAAGCAGTGCTCTGTCCTCTCCAGGGAATACCTGTTCACTTTGCCGAGGTCATTTCCCTGTTCGCAGTGCAACATAGCTGCAGCTCAACCCTTTCATCTGAAGACTGGCACGGACTGAAAACATTCCAACTTTTAAAGGACCCATGGTCTTCGAACACTTTAGAAGTTTGTTCTCTTGAAAACATCCAAAGTGTCTTTCAAAGCTCAAAGACATTCTAAAATACCCAAAACCTCTCAAGATACCCAAAGTCTCTCTAAGAATTACAAAATTTCATAGCTATGGACCCCTGTCCGATAAAGCCACATACTTTCTTATTTCATGAGTGAAGACTTGGGGCACATATGCAAGTCAAAGCAAAGCAAAATGGAAATTCGGCAGTGTATAAACCACAGTGCTTGATATCTGGAATCCAGTCATGATCCCCTGGGCTGCAAAGATCTTAGGCCACTTCTCTGGTTCAGCCCACTGCAGCACGCACAGCTTGTCTCCTAGGCTCAGGCTGACTCTTCTCCAAGGCTACCATAATCCTTGGCGTTCATTCCATGGCGACACATTTTTAAATGTGGAGATTTCAACTGCAACTGGGCTTCACTGTCACCAAAAACATCCCCTGAGCATTCTTTAGGAACTCTAACCCTGTCCAGTGGTGCCAAGCCTCAACAACTCCCCATGACCTGCTTCCACCCTGGAGCTTCTATTACCCCTGACGTTGCCCCTTTATCTGCAGCCTCTCATGGTGCTGCTTTTCCACTGCTCTCCATAGCCCTTCATACCTTCACAATCAGAACTGTCTGGGAGATATTTACACATGACCAAGTTCAGCCCCAGGATAAGACAGGGCATTAGCCACCTCTGGAAAATGACTTCTGTATACTGACCCTGAAAAGCCATTTATTAAAGTTTCCTCGGGGTTGCTGTTCTCTTTTTGATCACAGGTGATCCTTTAGCCCCAGCCACCAGTATCCATTGGCCCACTAAAGTGAAGGTTTTACTTTAGTGATTCTGGTCTCGTTTTAATCATAGCTAATTTCTCATCCCCAGCTGACTAGAGACACATATTCTTAATGCAGAATAACATACAAATGGTCTCAGGAGAGTCTTTGCTTCTCTCTGAATTTTCACCAGCCGGGCCTTCGACATCTGAATTTCTCCGAACATTCTTATCTTCCACCCCCTTGAGAACAGCCCGTGTAGCTCTGAGCACTCAATGGCTTTTCCAGTCCCAAAGTCAAATACTACCACAAACCTCCCAAAAACACACAGGCAGGCCTGTCACAGTGATTCCCAACTCCTGGTCCCAATTCCTGTCTCAGTTAGGTTTTTTTTTTTTAATTGCTATGATAAAATACCACAACCTAAACTGATATGGAGAGAAAAGGGTTTATTTCTTCTTACATGCCCCAAGCATGGTCCATAATGAAGAGAAATCAGGATAAGAACTCAAAGCGGTAAGCTGGAAACACAGACGGTGGAAGAAAGCTCCTTACTGGGTTGTTCTTCATGGTTTGCTCAGCCTGTTTTTTTATACATTCTAGGACTACCTGCCCAGGGGTGACACAACCCACAGTAAGCAGGGTTTTCCTACATCAATCACTAATTTAGAAAATGCCCCATAAGCCTATCGACAGGTCCATCTTAAGGAGATATTTTTGTAATTGTAGTTCCTTCTTCTTAGATATGTCTAGGTTTGTATCAAGTTGACAAAACCAACCAGCACCACGTCTGTCTCCTTAACTGGATATACCACCCATTTATCCTGGGCTCTCCATTCCCATCCTGAAAAAAGGAACAGATGTTAGAATGAACCTTGCTATCCTTCCCAGGGACCAAAATGCATGCGCTTATTAGCCAAAACCTTAAATAAAACAATGACTATTTCCTATGCATTTTATACAACTTTCTAATTGCTTAACAGACTAGTCCCAATGACTCTGCCAAGTCTGAAAGTGAGCACCTGTGTCATTTTTTTTATTTTTATTGGTTATTTTATTTATTTACATTTCAAATGTTATCCCATCATTTTCTTTTTTATTGGAAAAAAAGAAAGATCGTCTCCAGCCTTTGGCTTCCTCCAGAGAAACGTCTCAAGAAAGTTGCAGGTATTGTGTTCTTGGCATTTGAATTCAGACACTGCTGCTGTAAAAGCATGAGACGAATAGCCTTTCAGAAAAGATTCGGGAGCACAGTTATTTTGGAGTTCCTTCCTACCTGCTGAAAATCACAGATGATTGATTTTTTTTTTCATCCTATCACTATTTTTAGCACAGGTCACTGAATCCATGTCCTTCTTGTCAGTGCCTCGTCTTCAGTTAGTGAAGAGAGATTTGGCAGACAGAGTCAGCTGACAGGCCCTCTCATTGATTTTTAACTTTGATGCTGGAACAAAAGAAAAATCCCTCATAGAGAGTAAGCAGATATAACATTGAAAGGCAGGAGAAACATGGAAGATATAATGAACTAAAGAGGAATTCATCCCCTGATTCTGTGTGTCACAGTGAAGAAATGCCATGAGGGGTGTTGGCAGGAGTCTAACGAGGAAGAGTTGAGTGCAAGCATTGTAAGCATTTCTCCATACTTGGCACAGGGTGCAGTAGTTGGCTGATCTTGAAAGAGAGAGAGAAATCTTAGAGTGGAGCAGCAAAAATAATTAGGCAATGAAAAGAATAAGGCTGTGGAAACAAGATTGTGTGTATGTGTATGTGTATGTGTATGTGTATGTGTATGTGTATGTGTATGTGTATGTGTGTGTGTGTGTGTGTTACAAAGAACACAAATGCATCTTTACATATAGATGAGTTTGTACTTGTGAAGCATATAGAAGCTATTTTGTAAAACACCTCCAGATCATCTGACTTGATCTTCATAACCACCTGTGAGTGTAGAGTTTAATTTAGATCTTGCAGAGAATTACACAGAGCAGAGTTTTGGAGATTTGCCTCTAACCCCAAAGCAAGCTGATAGCACTGAGGAATTAAAGCTTATACTGGCTGGTTGCAGAAGAATGTTCTAGCAGGTGGTTCTTCATTTTCCTATGGATGCCACAAAAAACACAACATCAATAAATGAAATAAGGAACACAATAACATCACAAAGACCCCCCAGGTCATTTGGTTTTCCAATTTTCTGAATTACTGGAGACAGACGAGGAATTAGTACACACATCAATTTTCAGTAAAGTATTTATTACTTTTGCACTATTGTAACTAAAATACCTGATAAAAGCAACCTAGGAAAGCAAGGTTTGTTTTTAGCTCATGGGATCAGAGGGTTACTGTCTGTCAGAGCAGAAGATAGGGCTGAGTGCATGGCAGAGGGAGCATAAGGCAGGAGATGCTCATATCATGGAGGGCCAGGAAAAGAAGCAAACACGCAGGGACAAGAAGTAGGTATAACCTTCATAGCATCTCCTACACACAGTGACCTACCTCACAGCCAGATGCTCCACAGCCTTCAAAATAGCACTACAAACTATGGACTAAGATTTCAAACCATGAGCTGGTGGAAGATATTTCTGTTTCAAACCATAACACACATCTATCAAAAATCTATTAAAATAGTAAAGTGATCTGCTCAAGCACAACCCCAAAAAGATCATGAAGAACATGTGAAAAAACAAAAACGAACTTAGCAGGGGACATAAAACAGACGAAATGCACAAAAAACCTGGTCCAGATTGTAGTGGTACACACCTTTAATCCCAGCACTCAAGGAGAGGCAGGCAGCTTTCTGCTGCATATGTAGCAGAGGATGGCCTTGATGGCCATCAATGGGAGAATAAGCCCTTGGTCCTACCAAGGCTGGATGCCCCAGTGTAGGGGAATGTCAGAGCAGGAAGGCAGGAAGGGGTGGGTGGGTGAACACACTCATAGAGGCAGGGGGATGGGGAGGGGATAGGGGGTTTATGGACGGGAAACTGGGGAAGGGGATAACATTTGAAATGTAAATAAAAATATCCAATAATTAAAGAAAAAAGAACAACCTGTAATTCTCAGAGTTTCAACTAAATATGGATAGCCAAGGAATTAACAGTGGTGTGCTTAATCTAAGGAAGAGAGGGCAAGATAGAGTTACCTCACTTAGGTCTGAGGTACAGAGAAAAACTAACCAGGAGAAATATCATAGTAAATGTAGAAGAAATCACTGAATCATTGGTGCACTGGGCTTATAGAATCCAGTAGCCAGCGCTCACCTGTGAAAAGAGGCTGAACCCCCCTCTGTAGAATGTGACAGCCCTAAAGAACACAAACAGAATGTTCCCACCAATGGTTCAAGCAAGCCTGGAGACACCTGCCATCAATGAACTGAAGTCCTGGTCTCAGATTTTCAGTTAGATATCAGGCCTCTTTTCATTCCACTAAATAAAAATCCACAGATTGGCAGGTGCCCAATCTAAGGAAAGTTTCTAGTATAGAACATTCAGACCAGAAGGGAAAGAAGAATGGATAGTAAAATTTGAGTAGGAAGATCTATCAAACTGACCATGCAAAAGACACACACACACACACACACACACACACACACGATTGTGAAATTTTAGAATACTGAGAAAGAAAGAGGATCACCCAAGCTGCCAGAAAGGAAAATTTGGATGCTAATGGCTTTGGTGCTCAATACTTAGTGCCATGGCAGAATCTTTTTTTGAGGTTTCAAATGAAACTTTTCAAGTTAGAATTCCCTATCAAGCCAAGCTACCATTTGAAATGAAAGAATGTGTTTTCCATTGTGAAGAAATGTCAAAAGAAAATTATCTTCTCTGATGATCAGACAGGAAAACAAGAAACAAGCTATTCAACACAGAGAAGAGACAACTGTCTCAGTTCTCTAGGTATGGGTATGAAAGATACCGGGGGAATGCCTTCAGCAAGACAAAGTAGAAACCTGACTGTAAATGAACACTCTCAGACGTGGTTGAGAGAGAAGGTGACTAGTCTGCAGTTGGATTAATGTCTAGTAGCAAACAGGAGCCATTCTAAGATGGTGCTCTGAGATTAGGGACGAGGACTAAAATAAACCATCATTTTTTAGGGAGTATGAGAGAAAAAAGCAGTTGCCTATATGCAGTGAGGCACCAAAGTAGAAGAATATAGTCTTGTATTGATAAAAAAAAGCTGTAGCTTGAAAAAATAAAAATATATTATTTTAGAGATACTCAGGAGAATTTGGCATCTAACTGGTGGGCTATATACCTCTGGTGGTTAGTTCTAATTGTTGACTTGACTCAAGCTTGAATCACCTAGGAAGGAAGTAGGGTCACATCTGTGGGGTATTGTTCTTATTGCCTTCATTGATGTGGGAATGTCTAGCCTGAAAGTGGACAGCACCATTCTGTGGGGTTCTGGGTGGTCCAAGACTAGGGAACCCGAGCTGCAGACTGAGTGAGCGTGGACTCATTTCTCTTCATTCTGGACTGTGGATGTGCCATGGTTCACTGCTTTAAGCTCCTGCTGCTGTGCATCCCCTGCAATGATCATAACCTGGAATTGTAAGCAAATCTAAAACCTGCCCTGATTTCCGCCAGGGCATTTCATCACAAGCACAGAAATGAAACTAGGGAGGCCTCCAATGTTGGGGCAACACAGAGCCAAACAACCGTGCATAGTGTCAGAGAGGCAGCCTGGCGTGGCTGGGCAGAAGTAGAAGCTCTGGAAGCAAACAAATCTGGATTCTAATCTGGATTCTGACTGCCATCAACTGACTAAGAAACCAATACGAGTACCCATACCTTTACAAGGTGCTGTTTTCATGCATAAGATAAAAATGAAGATAATGATATCTAAACATGACTGTGTGGAACACTGGTAGTCATGTTATATTTGTAAAATAATTGTTAGTAAATATTAGTTTACTAACTATATGTACTAAAAATGTTTGTACATATAATACATTTAGCCTGATATAGAATGAACATGCAAATAAAATCATAAAATTGGTTTTTTATTAGAATTGTCCTGTTTATAATCATTTTCTTTTTTTTTAAGTCCCCTTTTTCATTAGGTTAGTGAGAAGAATTAGTTACTAGGAAAATTTTTGAATGTATACTTAACGAATAGATTTTAATTTTTTTCTCTATTTTGAGAAAGTCATGTCTGTATACAAAAGTACTATGATCTCTCTCCAGTTCTCTCTCCAATGTCCTCCATAGCAACTCCCCAACATCCTCCCTCCCAACTTCATACGTGTGTGTGTGTGTGTGTGTGTGTGTGTGTGTGTGTGTGTGTGTGCGTGAAGTTAATGCTGCCCACATGTGCATGAGTGCAAGGCTATGCACTGGGATATGAGAATACTACCACTACTCAAAAAAGAAATGTTTCACTCTCCCCACAAACTATCCACTGCAAATAGCTCCTCATTGGAGAGTATTTCCCTAGAGATCATCTACCCCATGTAAGCTGGAATTTGGATTGGCTTGATTTATTGTGTGTCTTCTACAAGTGAGTTCATGAGTGTAATATCCATGTTGTGTCCACAAGAGAGATATCGACAATTCTCCTCATCCTCTGGTTTTTAGCATTCTGTCCACCTACATTTCTACAATGTTCCCTTTGGTAGAAGAAAGGATTGTACAGATGTCCTATCTAAGATTGAGAACCCAGGCTCCTACTCTTAGCACATTGACCAGTTACACAGTGCTACACTGACTACTGCCTACAGCAAAGTTGCTCTGACCCAGGCCTATAGATATAAACATAAATATTTAAACGTCAATTTGAGGGAAATGTCCCCTGTCACTGTGAGGAGGGAACTAGAGGCAAAAAGATGGGAGGGACAGAGGAGAGGAGCCGTGCTTGCACATTGGAGAGAAGCAAAACTGGTAACAACGGGCAAGAGAGAAGGCTGAGGTCAGTGGTGACTCATGTTTTTGCCCAGTGGGGTTGATGGGGTGTTGTGCAGCCGTCTGGAGTTTAAGCAGATGTAGATTCAGCGCTAACAAGATGCTTACCTAAGGGATCATCCTAGAACTTGGCAATAAAGGAGCCCCAGGATGAAAACCATTTTCTGTAATAGACCTCCATGAAGAACCATTTGCCCTGTGATGTGCTGAGGGCCATAGGTCAGTGCCCTGATATGGCCAGATCCGGGTTGATGTCCAAGGACTGTGTTGTCATCTGTCAACAGGCAAATGTTCATGGCCTATGCCACATCCCAAGTTCATATTGATCACCATGGACCATGCTGCCCCAGTAGACCACACTGATGTCTGTGACCTATGCTGCCACCTGAGACTGTAGTACCAAGGTCCAGGCAGCTCCTGGAGCAGGTCCCTAGGTCTGGAGGTCTGGGTTGATGTCCATGCCCTGTGTTACCATAGAAGACCAAGTGAAAGTCCCTGACATACACTGTTGCCTGAAGCCATGTTGATGTTCCTGGTCTGTGCTGCCATTGAGGGCCACAGAGATCTGCACTACCACCCAAGGCCATAGTGATATCAGGGTCTGTGCTGCAGCCTGAAACCAATGCTGCTGCTGGGGGTCATGCTTGATTTGGGTGGCCTATGCTACCACCTGGGGTCCTGATGATGTCTAGACTTGTGATGCCACCAAAAGCCATGTCTGGGTGCATGGTCTTACTGCAGCAGGGTCTGTGTTGATATCCATGGCTATGTTACCACCAAAGGCCTGGCGGATATCAGTGGTCTATGCCGCAGCTGGAAGTCTTCATGTTCATGATACCGGCTGCAACAGAGGACCTTATTTGGGTTCATGGCCCCATTGCAAGCAGGAGCCCTGTTTGTAGTCTGTGCTGTGCCAGAAACTATGCAGAAGCTCATGATCCATGCTGGCACAGATCATATAGAGCAAACACAGCACTTTGACAGTGACATCCATGACTGCAGACAGTTAGGAAAGAACGACAAGAAGACTTTTGTGACAGCCCCTACCTCACTCTAACCCTCCCCCAACAAACTAGTAACAGCCTAAACAGGAAGCCTTCAGAGAACTCTTAAAACCTGCGATAAGATGTTGGAGTGTCCACCTCCACAGTACCTGCCTCCCAGCAGGGATGTGGGAGAATGACTCAGCTCTACTTAAGGGGCAGGCCGATAAGAGTTTGCCCATGACCCAGTGTGTATATAGATAACACAAATTGGATTTGTGTGTGTGTGTGTGTGTGTGTGTGTGTGTGTGTGTGTGTGTGTGCTGAAAGAGAAATCACAAGAGGGCAGGAGGGGCATGTCCAGGGAAGAACTGGGAAGTGAGTGTGATAGGGGCATATGATGTGAAATCCCCAAAGAATTAATAAAAAATATTATGTTGGGGGAAAAGTCAATTTGACAGCATGACCATTTAGCAAAACAACAGTAGTAGGTTCTACCCTGGGGCCTACAACATCCCCAGTCATGAGCTTCTGACCAGGATCAGAGTAACAGGCAAGATATCCCCTCTTCTGGGGCAAGTCTTACCCATAACCAGAAAGTGGTCTATTGTCCCATAATTGTCGCCACAGTATCACCTCAGTGTGTATGTCTTACCTGGCAGATCAGCATCCCTGCATGAAGCTTCCAGCTGTGAGTAAGAGCACCAATGTCTTTTATCCCCCAGCAGCATATCCTACACCACCTTCCAGCACTCAGACAGCTGCCAACAGGGAGGGTACTTTCTAGTCTGTTGGAAATGTCCTTCTCTGTGTCCTACAGCTTCAGTGTGTGGTGTTTTCAACAACAGGATCTTTCTGTGCAGGTACAGCAGTTAACCAAGGCTAATAGTAATTAGAGACCGCTAGGGTCTCTCTGACCTCTAATCTTTTTAAATGAGCATAATAATTGGTGGCTTTTCTTAAAGCTTTGTTACATAGCCTTGGTTTAGGGTAACCTATCCAGTACCCCTTTCTCCCCATTCCAATGTAATCTCTTTAACCCTTGTATTCAACCTTCTTTCATTGCTCATGTTTTCTAATATTCATACAGTTATTTCCTAAGTTGGATTGTGAGGCCATGTGACTTTACATACTCCCTTCTCTTGGGTTAGCCCTCCATTCACCCCTGACTTCCTCCATGTTCCCACAGTGCTCCCTGTTTAACCTTGTCCCCCTTATCCTACTTCTCTGCTTTCATTTTACCTATAATCTAGGGATCCTCATCCCTACCCTGGCAGTAAGCATTTCACATTCCTTAGTCAAGAGAGGTGATCAGATTTCCGGTTGACTTACTAAATATTTCACACATAAGATTTATTAAATATAAAGAAATCTAATTAAGTGCTGTTCAGTACATGGAGAAAAGCTCCTACTATACCATACATACTTCTGTCTCCTCTAAAAACAAGCAATTAGTCAAGGAAACACATCCATTTTGACAAATATAATGAGATTTTTTTAGGTCAATATGTTTTTCTTTGTTTTCTTGGCTCTCTTTGCACTCACCCTACTTCCAAGGAAATGCAGGAGGCATGGAAGTCTTCATGCTCACAGATAATCACTAGCAGAACCTGGAATGTTAAGCATACAGTGTTGTTCCTTCAAGGGAAGGAATGAAAAAACTCAGTGTTCTGCTCAGAAGACTGGAGTCACCATGCTTTCTAGCCTGGTGACCTTTGATCTATTTGTGTGACCAGAGACTTTTGTGGCACTGGACCTTTCCTTAGACCCTTATCATGAAATTGTTTTCTCAGTCATGGGTTGAGTTATCACCACCAGAATAGTTTTCATCCAACTGTGCTATGTTGTACTGTGCGGGGCTTATAGATTCCTAAAATAAGCAACATGGAATCGGACTGCTGAAGTTTGAAGCGACACTGTCTACTGAGCTGCGCTAAGCTGAACTCCCTTCTCGCCTTCCATTGCCCCCTCACTCTGCTGACTGTGAAAGTTGTAGAGACTCCCACAGGAAAACATGTGGGGAGCCAGCAATATTTTCACCAAAAACTGTGTCTCTGTCTCTAGATACTGAGGCAAATGGATGCAACCTCATATCGAAAGTCTGTGCATATGGGAAATAAAGAAAAGAAAGAAAATTTTTCTCCTGCTTTGACTATCTTGTTATTCAGAGAAATCTAAGGCATGTCCACTCATCTGGGGCAATATTAATTCATGTTGCATTGAACACATAATATACCAAGTCTTCATAAAAGGTGTTCTACCCTCTTATTAAAACCATTTTCTAACCAGTGAGAAGGAAGCTTGGTGAAACTTCCTTGCCAACCAACTGAAAGAAAACCTATCACTCAAAATGATTGGCAACTTCAGCTCTCTGTCACAATTGAGAAGAAAAGCCTAAACAAACAAAATCTTCGCTGAATATAATCAAGCATGAAAGTCAAGTCGATGATTTATATACAAATGCTGCTAGAAGCATTTTTAAACTGTCCTAGGAATTTGCAGCCTGACTCATTTATATTCTCCACACCAAACACAGCACTACAATTTATAAGGGGCCTCCAGGCATCTCATTTGTTGGACTGATTTACAGTAAATTGGCTTATTCCAGCATAATAAAGAATACTCTTTGCTATATGCCACCAAAATAAATTAATCAAGCAATTTAAAATCGAATTTTCACACACGTCCTGTTTTGTTTCTTCCAAGATTTAAAATAACAGCATCTCTCATCATTTAAAACCAATAATGTGATTTGTGTTTCTGCAGAAACCAACAACAAATTAAAAGGCAAAACTTTGCATTAGCAGCAACATAAACAGCCAGCTATGTTGAAAAATGGATCTGAGTTTTTCTCCGCTGTTACCCTAGAACGTGAAGTCTAAGGGTAAATGGAGCCTGGTGCAATCTGGGAATCGGTTTAGAGGCTGTAACTCTTCAGGACAATGCAAATTGCTTCTCACATTAAAAACACATTAAGTTGCTCAGCAATTCAGAGAAAAGGCGTACAACTGCTCTCGAATTTTAAAATACATTTAGGTGAAAAATTACGCCAAGTCGTAAGACAGCTCGAGGCTACTGGGATGTACCTTTTCATGTGTGCAGTTAGGGATGACAGGCTTCTCTGCGGTCCAGGGCTGAGGAAGAAGTCGTTCTTGTACTGAAAATGTTTAAAGACAGTGATTAATCACGTGGTATAAGACCCACGAAGCCAGGAAGATAGAAAAACAGCCAATTTGAGTGACTTTGAGGAGGAGACACAATCAACCCTTGATTGATTCTACTAATGAGAAGAAGCAATGAGAATTGCAGAAACACCACTGAACACCCACTGAAAATCAACACCACGTTGTCCGAAAGCTATAGGGTGAAACTCTGGGATACGAAGTGTGCATTCCCTCCCCTCCACGCACACACACAGGATTGATCTGTCGGACTGCGACTGTAAGGTAACCTTAACACCATTTTCAGAAGGAAAGTATTCTACAGTATTAAAGTTACAGTGACATTTGACAAGGGGAAATGCATTTTGGATTCTGCCTTCTGGCTTAGAAATGTGTCTCTGTGGACTGCTTTTAATATCCAATCCCAGCCCTAACATAGAGCTAAAAACTAAAAGCAGAAAAACAGAAAATTACTATCTGGAAAATAACACTTCTTCAATTTCCAAAGTGATTGAAAATAGAAGGATGTTAGAGAAACAGATTCAAGTAGCTTGGGTCCATTACGGCTTTGTTTTTAAAGACATAGCTGAAAACAACATGCACATGCACACACATGTATACATATACACACGGCTTTGTTTTTAAAGACATAGCTGAAAACAATATACACATGCACACACAAACACACACATGAGCACCCACACATGTACACACACATACATGCACACATATGTGCACATGTATGCACACACACACCCCAAGAACATTCTCAGTATTCATCTATTTTTATGCAGTCTTCAAGCAGGAATGTTTATTTAAGCTTTTAACAAATAATTTAGAAGTATTATGTTTTAGACATCATACAAAATGCTGAGATTGGATTCTTAAATCAGGCAAATGGAGTTACTATCAAGTAATGCTCCAGGAATACATGGTGTGTACAGGATAAATGTGTGGGCATGTTGTTTAACTACATTTTGAGAGATGTGTGATCAGACAACTTTGTCATTATGCAAACATCAGGTAAACATACTCACCTAGATGGAACACTAGACTAAATGGACTAGCCTAGTAAATACCAAAACAAAGGGGGTGGATACACACACACACACACACACACACACACACACACACACACACACAACTCTGATGAATAAATAACACAAAGTTAACTCAATGCAATATGAAAACCATAGGGCTGTAGCCAGTGTAACTATAGGGCCATAGCCAGTGTGAATAAAACAGAGCACTGTAGAGAAAACACTTTGTAAGCCCAAAAGCAATCTAAAATAATAATGAAAACGCATGTAATAAATAAACGTATAATAGTAAGGAGACATACGCTATTATTGTTAAGCATCGAGCACTGTACATAACTATGTGCTGTACTTCATAGGACTAGGTGTGCCACCCACATCTTCGTAAGCACATGAGCACCACATTGTATTCTCCATCAGCTCTCACACACAGTGGCAAGAATTTTTCAGTTACATTATTGTCAGGGGCCATCTAGGACAGGCTCAGGCTAGCAGGTGGCTTTCGTGGAGGTAGCCCACCACTTTTGCATAGTCTGCAATGGGTGAACTCTATGAGACAAGGTCCAAAGAGACTTCATCTCAGGATTGCTTCTTGCAGATGATATGCCTTTCCTGTCATTATTAAATTAATACAATAATCCCTGGGCATTAACCTACTCTATTAATCAGATTTTCTGAAACCAAAATAAGGATGAACTTTCATGAATTAATGTTATTAAGAAGAATTAATGATTTTATAGAATTCTTGATCTGATTCAAATAATTTTAGGAAGAAAGTATTAAGAGGTGGTTTAAGTTACTTTACTAGAAAGATGTAATAAAGTTAGAATCGAGGATAGAATTATCCACTCATACTACTAAGTAAAGATTACTTAATAAGTAACATAATTAGCTTTCATAATCACACTAAAAAGAGAAATATACTTGGGACAAACTTGTATTCTTCAAGGAAAAACATTTAGCTTCAAGAATAAATACACAGGTGTGCACTATGATATGGTAAGGCCATGTAAAAACTGTTGCTTTGAACTTATAATGAGCATATCAGAATGATACTACTTTGAACTTAATATCAACATCCTTTTGTAACTCCCATTTTATTTAACACTTTATCTCTGAGGTAATTTTCTAAAGACCTTTTTGTCTAAGAATGGATAAAAAGGCCAAAGAAAAGAAATAAAATTGTTGGAAGGTGGCTTGGCAGACTCTGCCCCATCCATCTATCCATCCATCCATCCATCCATCCATCCATCCATCCATCCATCCAAATCCATATGTCTGTTTATATGTACCGTGAAGGTATATATGTATGTATGTAAGCATGCATGAACATTTGTGGAATTGATGAGACAGATGGCTGAGCCTGGCCAGTGTGTGTGTGTGTGTGTGTGTGTGTGTGTGTGTGTGTGTGTGTGTGTGCAAATGTATGTCTAAAAGCCACAAAGAACTAAAAACAATAAATAAAAGGTGATGTAGCCATTTTCTGCTTCACCCCATGTCTGTTTTCTGTGAGTGACTCCTTCTTTCTTTTCTGGCATACAAAGAGTTAACCAGCCAAGTCAGTAAGGGGGTCCTGGCTGTCTGGCCAGAGATGGGACACAAGCAATAAATCTTTTACCTAATACCACCCCCACCCTCTACCCCACCCCACCCCCTAACACACATACACACACACACACACACACACACACACACACACACACACACACACACACACACACACCATTAGCAGTTAGCAACAAATGTTAATAGGTCCAGAGGCCTGCGGTTTCTGGCCTCAGAGTAACTTAAAGTCAAGATAGGTATATAGAATGCAACCCTAATCTCTTACAAGACTATGTCGTGCCAAGTCTTCCCCCTTGGCTACCTTCAAGAGAGAACCAAATGTCTGGAGCTGGCTTCTGGCACATTATAATTATATGGAGTTATCCTCTTACAAAATCACATAACTAATACCAATTTTTAAAATGTTTCTTTCATGTTCTTTTAGATTGTCTACTCTTGTGTTAGATAAGATTAACAGTACATATATACATATATTATTGAGATTAAGAATTAGGGGATAGACCAGAGAACTACTAAAGCTGATAAACAACTTCAGCAAAGTGGCTGGGTATAAAATTAACTCAAATAAATCAGTAGCCTTACTCTACACAAAAGAGAAACAAGCCAAGAAAGAAATTAGGGAAACGACACCCTTCATAATAGACCCAAATAATATAAAGTACCTCGGTGTGACTTTAACCAAGCAAGTAAAAGATCTGTACAATAAGAACTTCAAGACACTGAAGAAAGAAATTGAAAAAGACCTCAGAAGATGAAAGATCTCCCATGCTCATGGATTGGCAGGATTAATATAGTAAAAATGGCCATTTTACCAAAAGCAATCTACAGATTCAATGCAATCACCATCAAAATACCAATCCAATTCTTCAAAGAGTTAGACAGAACAATTTGCAAATTCATCTGGAATAACAAAAAACCCAGGATAGCTAAAACTATCCTCAACAATAAAAGGACTTCAGGGGGAATCACTATCCCAGAACTCAAGCAGTATTACAGAGCAATAGTGATAAAAAAACTGCATGGTATTGGTACAGAGACAGACAGATAGACCAATGGAATAGAATTGAAGACCCAGAAATGAACCCACACCCCACGGTCCTTGATTTTTGAAAAGGGCCAAATCCATCCAATGGAAAAAGATAGCATTTTCAGCAAATGGTGCTGGTTCAACTGGAGGTCAACATGTAGAAGAATGCAGATCGATCCATGCTTATCACCCTGTACAAAGCTTAAGTCCAAGTGGATCAGGACCTCCACATCAAACCAGACACACTCAAACTAATAGAAGAAAAACTAGGGAAGCATCTGGAACACATGGGCACTGGAAAAAATTTCCTGAACAAAACACCAATGGCTTATGCTCTAAGATCAAGAATCGACAAATGGGATCTCATAAAACTACAAAGCTTCTGTAAGGCAAAGGACACTGTGGTCAGGACAAAACGGCAACCAACAGATTGGGGAAAAGATCTTTACCAATCCTACAACAGATAAAAGGCCTTATATCCAAAATATACAAAGAACTCAAAAAAAGTTAGACCGCGGGGAGACAAATAACCCTATTAAAAATGGGGTTCAGAGCTAAACAAAGAATTCACAGCTGAGGAATGCGAATGGCTGAGAAACACCTAAAGAAATGTTCAACATCTTTAGTCATAAGGGAAATGCAAATCAAAACAACCCTGAGATTTCACCTCACACCAGTGAGAATGGCTAAGATCAAAAACTCAGGTGACAGCAAATGCTGGCGAGGATGCGGAGAAAGAGGAACACTCCTCCATTGTTGGTGGGGTTGCAGACTGGTACAACCATTCTGGAAATCAGTCTGGAGGTTCCTCAGAAAATTGGACATGAACTGCCTGAGGATCAGCTATACCTCTCTTGGGCATATACCCAAAAGATGCCCCAACATATAAAAAAGGACACGTGCTCCACTATGTTCATCGCAGCCTTATTTATAATAGCCAGAACCTGGAAAGAACCCAGATGCCCTTCAACAGAGGAATGGATACAGAAAATGTGGTACATCTACACAATGGAATATTACTCAGCTATCAAAAACAACGACTTTATGAAATTCGTAGGCAAATGGTTGGAACTGGAAAATATCATCCTGAGTGAGCTAACCCAATCACAGAAAGACATACATGGTATGCACTCATTGATTAGTGGCTATTAGCCCAAATGCCTGAATTACCCTAGATGCCTAGAACAAATGAAACTCAAGACGGATGATCAAAATGTGAATGCTTCACTCATTCTTTAAAAGGGGAACAAGAATACCCTTGTTAGGGAAGAGAGAGGCAAAGATTAAAACAGAGACTGAAGGAACATCCATTCAGAGCCTGCCCCACATGTGGCCCATACATATACAGCCACCCATTTAGACAAGATGGATGAAGCAAAGAAGTGCAGACCGACAGGAGCGGATGTAGATCGCTCCTGAGAGACACAGCCAGAATACAGCAAATACAGAGGCGAATGCCAGCAGCAAACCACTGAACTGAGAATAGGACCCCGTTGAAGGAATTAGAGAAAAGAACTGGAAGAGCTTGAAGGGCTCGAGACCCCATATGTACAACAATGCCAAGCAACCAGAGCTTCCAGGGACTAAGCCACTACCTAAAGACTATACATGGACTGACCCTGGATTCTGACCTCATAGGTAGCAATGAATATCCTAGTAAGAGCACCAGTGGAAGGGGAAGCCCTGGGTCCTGCTAAGACTGAACCCCCAGTGAACTAGACTGTTGGGGGGAGGGCGGCAATGGGGGGAGGGTGGGGTTTGCCATAAGGAAGGGGAGGGGGGAGAGGGATGTTTGCCCGGAAACCGGGAAAGGGAATAACACTCGAAATGTATATAAGAAATATTCAAGTTAATAAAATAAAATAAATAAATAAATAAATAAAAATAATTAGAAAAAAAGAATTAGGGGATAGAAAACATTTAACAGAATATACTGTATGAAAAAAATCTATTTTCAATTTTAAAAAAAGAATTTTAAGACAGTTCTATAATTTGTAGCTTGATCCCAAAATCTCCCTGGACTTAGCAAGTGGCTGCTAAAATACCAGCATATATAATATTATATAGGTATATATAATATTATGTCATATATAATTCTGAACATTCTAATTCTCAGTTGATGCAAATGCACATCATTGATATGTTCATGTGTTAAGTAAAATACAGATTAGAAGAAGCAAAGTTTTCTTTACCCTCTACCCCATGATACTAACAACTTCAACTGGAAAAAAAAATGTGCTCAAAACTAGGAGTGTGCATGTGCATGTGCACATGTGTGTGTGTGTCCATGTACATGTGTGTCCTAATTCTAAAACTTACCACTGTAGCTTCCCACCATATCTAATTACCATGGTAAGTGTGTCATTTCACCCAGCACTAGAAGGGATGAAGACAAGGAAGGGATTGCTCTTGTGCTTAGAAAGCGTTTTCTCTAAAGCGCTGTGCTACATTCACATTGGCTGCAGCTTTATGGTTATTTTAGAATGAAGATGCAGTGCATGCACAGTAGAATGCAAGAGAGAACTCAAAATTGATTCAAACATAATTTTTCAATGAGTATCTTGTGCAAGTAGTCAACATGACTGAGTTAATCATAAACAATGTTGGGATAACTGAGAAATGGAGTAGGGATGAAATCTAGCAAGATCTCTACTTGGAGGCGAGGGATACAGGTCTACGGTAACAAAGCTTAGCTACTACATGCTAGGCCCTGGGTTCAGTTCCCAGGACTGACAGAGACAATAATGATCCATTTGCATAGACTGACATGCAGCCTCCTGAAGGCTCTGAGGCAACACAAGTTCAATGCTGGTGTCTCTAAATGCATGGGACTTTTGTTGTCTCTGTGTTGCAAATTACATTTCAACTTAGCCTTTCCTGTTCTCTCCCACCTCTGTTCCAGTGCTTGAAGCCACCAGAACAAAGAACTCATTCCATTCCTCAGTGCTTCTGCAGAGAGTCTTTCTGAGTGACTGACCACTTCCTCTCAGGATATCAAATGAAAACAACCACGTAGTTTTCTTCTGTTGAAAGCATACATATTAATGGGAAATTGAAACAGTGATAAAATTTGGTGAAATTATCAGTAAATTTAATGTTGTATACAATTGACCATGATAAAATAATTAGTGATCCTTTTTTTTAAATCAGCTGAGAGGTCTGGGCTGTAGACACATTTAACATTTGATGACTGTGCTCTCTCCCATGGAGCCCCTCCCTTATTGGGTTTACCGGTGACTCTGAGTTCATGGTATTTGCTCTTTTTATTTGCTTATGTGTGCATTTTTATGTGTATATGTGTTTGGGGCATGTGCTGTGCATGTGGAAGGCATGTGTCTGATCAGAGCAGGATCTTGAGTATCCTGCTCCCTCACTGTTCTGACTCACCTGGTGTCACAGCCCCTCACTGAACCTGAACCCCAGCCAGAAGCCAGAAAACCCAAGAGATGCTGCTCTCTTCACCCCAATAGCACTGGGTCACAGCTGTGAGTACAACCATGCCTAGCACAAACTCAAGATATACCCTTGTCTTCACCTTCATAGTGTGAGACTACAGGTATGAACCCATCCATACCTAGCACAAACGCATACGCAAGTTTCCTTAACATCTGAGTCTTCTCTTTAGCCCTTACTAATGTCTTCTTTAACCAAGATCTCCTCTCAGTGCTTTGAATTGGCAATGTAACCAAAGAAGACCTGAACTTCTGGTCTTACAATCTCTGCTCCACACGTGTTAGAATGAGAGGCACACTCCATCACAGAGAAACTAGTTTTCCACTGCATTCAGAACACATTTTTCATTATGTCTGACTTCTACATGTAGGTCATCCCGAGGCTCAGTATTTCTCCCTATGTACGTACACTTCTCAAGTGACTGCTTCAACTCAAAGCTTTCCATATCATTAATATCATTCCTTAAATTATATTTCTAGAGATGATTTCCTTCTAGAACCCAGTCTTTCAGATGCAATTATTGACCCCCTTCACTTGGTACCTAATAGGTATGGTTATTTTAACTGAAATCAATTTTTGATTTGTACTTTATTGTCACCCTCCATCTCCAACAACAACAACAACAGCAGCAGCAGCAGCAGCAGCAGCAGCAGCAGCAGCAGCAGCAGCAGCAGCAACAGCAACAACAACAGCATGCTAACAAAAAAAGAAGCCCTCTCTAGTGCAGTGTGGTGTCGTAAGCATGCTTTCACAAGTCGCCGTGGAAATGTTTTTTTTTTTTTCTGTTTTTTTTTTCTTTTTTCTTTTTTTTTTTCGGAGCTGGGGACCGAACCCAGGGCCTTGCACTTGCTAGGCAAGCGCTCTACCACTGAGCTAAATCCCCAACCCCGCCGTGGAAATGTTAACAAATAACTATTTCTTCTGTGCTTCAGTCTCCTTATGAGTGATTCTTCTGATAATGAGAAACATTCCATGTTAGCCATAGTTATTATTTTGTTCATGTTAATAGCAACCATAATTACAATGACTATTGCCCCTGCTTTTAAGCTTCTTTGATAATATTTTGTTTATTCTTTGGAAAATATTATGTACGTAAACAACATATCTTAGTCAGATGTGCCCCATGTTCTCTCTTTCAAATTCCTCTTAGTATCCCTTCAATATACATCTTTCTCCCCAGTTCATGTCCTTTAAAATTTCTTTAACCTACCAAGTCCCATTAGCACTGGCTATATGCACACGGATTCACCAAGTTATTGGCAAGCTATCAGTGGCCACCGTTTCAAGGAAAAGTAGTCATTAACTGTCAATAGCTCTACAACTAGAGCTGGGGCCTTGGTAGTCCCTAACTTATCCATTTTAACTGGCTTAATCTTGTCCAACTATCCACAGCTGCTGTGAGTTTGTGTGTATACTAGCCATACCATATCCAGACGGCAGCATTCCACAGCAACCCTCCCCTGCTCCCCAGCATCCACTGATTGACATTCTTACATCCCCCCTTTCCGCCATCTTTCCTGAGCCTTGCAAGGTTGGCAGGTGGATAGAGATGTTCCGTCTACGCCTGCACACTCTTAGTTGTTTATTCTTGGCACTGTGGACAGCAGTGTGAGCTTCTGCTTTAACTCTACTCATTGCAATAAGAAACTTCTCAGACCAAGGCTGAGAGCAGAACACATATGAGCTACACCTTCCACAAATTACAACACTGCAGTCAAAGAGAAGGCATGCTCTCCTAACTAGAAAAAAAAATCAAAACATGCTCTCACTGGACTCTTCTTTTGTATTCTTGTCCTATGCCATAGTTAACTTTTTATCCACTTGACGAGCCATGGGGTAACTAGATACTTGGTCCGACATTTTTCTTTGTGTGTTTGTAAGTTTGCTACTGGGGAGGAAGAGGTGTCATCTGAGTCCATAAGCTGAATAAAATAGATTCCTCTCATTGACGTAGGTAAGGCTCATCAACTTAGCTGAATCTCTGACTAGAAAAAATAGTAGACTTCACATGAATACTAGAGACTTCTTGTCTCCTGGCTTGAGCTGGGACATGGGTTTCTTCTGTCTTTGAACTTAAACTGAAATGTCAGCCCATTTTTAGTCCTAAACCTTGCAATCCCAACTAAGACAGGAAGATTGGCTCTCTCGGATCTCCAGTTTGTTGACTGTAAAGTTAAGCAATTTTCTGTCTGTAAAGGCCTGAGTTGATTTCTTATCTCTCTCTCTCTCTCTCTCTCTCTCTCTCTCTCTCTCTCTCTCTCTCCCTCCCTCCTTTC
Source organism: Rattus rattus (assembly GCF_011064425.1). Classification (NCBI taxonomy): domain Eukaryota; kingdom Metazoa; phylum Chordata; class Mammalia; order Rodentia; family Muridae; genus Rattus; species Rattus rattus. Next base: position 84,911,780 of record NC_046158.1, on the reverse strand, counting down.
CATTCTCCCTCCCTACACACACACACACACACACACACACACACACACTGCTTTTCTTGAGAACACTAATACACCCTGTAAATATATTCTCTCAAAAACAATTAAGGAAGTCCTTTGAGAAAGTAAATTTGATCACATGAGTTTTGTACCAAAAATACCATAGTGGCTTCCCCTCCTTATTTGAGTAAAATCTGTTGATATTTTTAGGCAAGGGGAAGAGAAGAGAGGAGAGGAAAATCCAATGTGTGCTTGCTTCATCTCCATCGTCAGTTGAGAAAAGACACTAGAGCATGCTGTATGTTTAGATGTAGATTTAAGTTGATGTAGTTAAGCGAGTGACCTCTCCTGAGGTTCAGACGATTGAATCACACTATGTAAATGTTAAATATCATGATTTTCTTAGATATAAAAAGGTAGGAAATGGTTCACAATGTCTATAACAATAGTAAGATGCAACGCAGTGCTCATAGCCAGACACTGTCGAAATGTTCTGACTGACTCCTGGTCCCTCGTCCAGACATACCTACCATAATTATTATCTACGCTTCCCCTTAGATAGTAAATATATCACCCTATAAAGACATTTACCAAGGTGCACAGATGAAACATTACTCTACACTTAAATTTGCAACTCAGTAGCATGAGCCAGGCATTTTACAGCTGATCCTGGTGGCCCTCTGGCTATCATGGGCCTGGTATTCTGCAATCTGGCTCTGTCCTATTTGATCGAATAAGAAATGTGATGCCACAGCTGGTTTGGGGTTTTCATATTAGCTACAGTGAATATTCTGTATACACTTTCTTTTCAAGGATGTACACAGGTAAAATTGCTTCCAATGAACTGGTCGAAGAAGCCAGGTAGTTCAAATACTGAAAATATAATCAAATGACCTCCAAAATATTGTACAAGTATATGCTACTTCCACTAACATTAGTACTTGTCATTAATAAATTTAAAAACAGTGACTTTATAGCTATAACTTACATCTTACTTTGGTTTGTCTTTATTTTTCCATGCCTAATGACACTTTATACATTGTATGTTCATGTCCTATGTCTATTTTTTATTATTCTCCTTATCATAATCTTAATTGCTATAACTTCTGTATATTTTAAAATCATTTCGTTCTTCCTAATAAGGTATCATAAATATTTTCCCAATCTTAAAGATGATTTTATGTAAATTTTCTTATATAGTCTTGTGACTTCTCAACTGCATTTTGCTTATAATAGCCTGCCCTATTCTATGATTTTAAAGGAAGTTCCTGTTCTTTTTATTTTTTTGGTTTTTGGGGACATCTCACTATGTGAGCTCGGACTAGTCTGGAACTGGCAGAGATCTGCTTGCCTCTGCCTCCTGAGTGCTGGGATTGAAGGCATGTGCCACCATTATTGGCCACTACTTTTTTTTTAAAGTGTAGATATACGCATGGTTGAGAATTTATGTGTATATGGAGGTCAGAGGGTAACTTGAATTTGATGGCCTCCTTGTAGCATTGTGGGCCCCAGGGCTCAAAGTCATATAACAAACTTGGCAGTAACCATCCTTACTCACCAATCCATCTTGCTGACTAGCATCACTTGCAGATTTCTTCCTAGCCACATTTCCTATTTCTCCACACACCTGCTGTAGCCTTTTTACTTATTCATTTCTGAGTTAGGTTGACAGGTCTGCTTGGTAGATAATGCAAAGCTCAACCAAGAGCTCATAATACATCAAGAATGCTATACCTTCACTCCCTTTGTTTCAATTACTGTTACAGGAGACAAGCTTCTACTGTGCCGAATTACTGCAACAGCTTCCTAAACAATGCCTTCCTACGGTGTATCCCCAAGACCAAAAACAGATGTGGGACAAACCCAAATAAAATAATTTTCATCCTCATTTTCAAAACTGCCCAATCCATCTCAGTTTTGCACACAAAGCATCCAGAATCCATACAATGTCATAAGAATCAATAATGCATAATCTGTATCCCTCCACATCCCTCAGTCTCCAGCTCTCTTCTCACTCCACCCAAATGTATCAATATCTGCAATGTTCCTCACTTGGACCAGATATAAGTCCACCTTGGATATTTAGATTGTTGTTCTTTCTGACTACAAAGCTCACCTCAGATGGTCACATAACTGTCTTCCCACTTCCCTCAAGTCTTTTATCAAAAGAAATCTCAATTACACCATCTATGGATGAGGTTAAAAATACCTTTTCTCCTTTTTCACAAATCTGACCTTGGGTTTTCATTTTAACATTGTTCCCCTGGAAACTTGATAAAGGTGGAAGAGTATTCCTGTTGCCAAGCAACAGCACTTTAGAGGAGAAAAGCCTTCATCCATATACAGAAGTGTCTAGATTGGAAGTCTGAGTGAGAGCTATAAATATAGCCAGCATCCATATCTCCAGGCTTCTCTGATAGTGACAACTCTTTAACTGAGCACGTGACGGCTTGTGACGGCTTACAGAGAGTTTGGATATGGTGCCTGTGAGTACAACATGGGCCCTTATATCAAAATAGAGTTTCTAGGCCAGGCCAGATGTTATAGTTGTCGAAATGGTTCTGCTTTCCTCGTAACTGAGTAAAGATTTGAAGTCAGAGAGCCAAAACCACAAAGATGGATGGCATTGGGACCTGTTGTCATCTACAAAGTTCAGCTGAAGAACTACACAAGTTGCTTGAAAAAAACTCTCCAATAGATCTTTCATAATATTAAGTTTACAATTTTGTGTTGGGTCACAGATATAACCATCATAAACCACATGAGGCACACTGGCCACAGATTGAGCTAGATGACTACAGAGATGGCTGCAAGGTCTACTTACATTGAAGAGGAGCATTGGCCTTCCATCCAGACTAACATGTCTTTTCCATGTCACTCTATATGAGGCCTACTTGTAATGTGATCAATGGTGATTTTGTTGGACCAACTCCCATGGTAGTAGTCATGTTCTTACTTACTCTCTTAATAAAGAGTAAATGAATTTGAAGTAACCTGTGTAGCAGACAAGCACACTGTGGGAGACCTAGAAAGTTCTGGGTAAGATAACTAGGTACAATGTGGATGGTCCAAGAATACAAGCAAGATCTGATTACAGGAGCTGAGATGATATGCAGGCACCGAAAGGAACAAGTGCAATCTAACACTGACACCTACCCTCTTGTTACCCATTCACATCCAGGACGCCTGCCCTTTGCTTGGAACCAATGGAGCAAACTAATAAAGCCCAAACCGTTGTTCTTATACTTGCTGATGACGCTGACAGCTATCTGCAGCTGGCTGGATGGGGTACCACAGCTGATCTCCTGCATCCCATGGGAAATCTGCCTGGAAAAGCAGAAGAGTGAATCAAAGCCTTACACCAGTTCAGGAACACCTGCTCAGGAAGCTCTGATAAGTGAGGCCTTTTGAGGATTACTCTCTAGTTCTAGGAACGTAGATTCAGGAACTCCTGAATCACCCCTTGCTTTTTGATTGCCTCCTGTAGGCAGATCTCTTGCCTACTCTCAGCCCAAATATCCTTATCATACCAGCAAGAACTTCTTCAGACATATTTTCGACTCTTTGCCCCAATGATTTTTTAATTTGGGCTGGGAGAACGCACCTTGGAGCCATATTTTGAAGGCAAAGGCAAAAACTAAGCTATAAAAATCTCGCAGCAGTACCTGTGGCTGTACTTCCATTTCACCAAGGAGAGGCTGACAACTTCCAAAAGTCTGGGTTCCTAACCAGCCAATGAGCCATGGCTACAGGAGAGCACCCTATTTGGAAAGACACCTCACAGTACTCTTTCTCTTTGATTCTCCATCTTCCTCAATAGTACTCTACTCCAGAACCTTTGTGCCCTGCTTCCTGCTGCCATGGTCTTCCCTCCATGACTTAACATACTGGACCTTACCACACATTTCCTCCTTGTGATATATAATTTGATTTGCCTGACATAGGCCTCATATCTTACTGTCTCTATCTGATTCAGGAAAGTCTGCAGGCTGCTGAGTCCCTTATACTAAAATCACCTTTGAGGTAGCTTGCCCTCCCTCCTCTCTCCCCTTTCCTCTTGATCTTGCCCAGATTTTTATAAAATTCTCCTAAAAGTGTTCAGTGTATATGCACAGAAGCTCTTTCCACCTGGGGCTTTAACCGGTAGAATTTACAGCAATACACTGAGCTTTTCCCACTTGTCATTTTCTTCTCTGGGCTTATACTCTCCTCAAAAGTGCAGACTGGATTGTTTTATCTTTTTGTTCAGCATTTCAACAAATATTGACATTCTTCTCCACTATGTCAGAAATAGCACCGAAACCCTAGGAATCAAATGTCAAGTGCGAAAACCTAGGTCTCTATACCATTTACTGTCCATTGGGAGCCATTAAAAGATTTTTTTTCAGAGGCATTTTTAAAATTGGAGTCATAGAAAGTGTTTTTAAATGTGCCTATAAAGTTATGAAAGAAAGGATGAGGCACTCATAAAGATTTATATGCAGCTAACAGTTGATGGAGGAGGAAGAAAAATTTCTGCAATGGTATAGATATATTGGTAAAGTGCATATGTTCCAGTAAACAAACTTCCATCATACTTCCTTTATAACCCTAATAAAGCTTACTGGGTCACATGCAGCAAAACAAAAGACATAAACAAAATTAGAGGGAAGGCTAGTCATCAAGAAAGATGAACAAAAGAGGAAGACAAGAGGCTAAATATGATCAAAATACATTATGTACATGTATGAAAATATAACAAATGTATCATACAAATAGATGATAATAAAAGTATTATTTTAAAAGTTATAAAGAGTATTTTAACTGTGTTTTATGTTACTGGACACATTCACACACCCAATTCATAAATGTTTGTAATTTTTATAGTGACTATAAGGCTTTGAAACTAAGGAACAAGTTTTTCCAGAGATGTCATCCTTAGACATATATTTGAAAAAATTCTAAGTCAGGATGTCACAGAGGTACCAACTCATCCATGCTGAACTCTCAACAATAGTCAAGTTATGGGATCTGCCTAGATACCAAACAATACATAAAGTTTGGTACATTTGGTGGTTGGAATAATAATGGCCCCCAGAGTCTCATATGATTGAATAATTGGTCCACAATTTGTGGAGATGTTTGGGCAAGATTAGGGTGTATGGCCTTGTTTAAGGAGGTATGTCACTGGGGTAGGGGAGTGGCTTTGAGGGTTCAGAAGATTTGTTTCATTCTGATCTCTGTCTCTCTCTGTACATCTGTTTCTCTGTGTCTTTCTGTTTCTCTATCTCTGTGTGTCTGTCTGTCTGTCAGTCTCTGTCTGTCTTCTGATTACAAATGAAGGTTTGAGCTCTCAGCCATGCCTGCCTACCTGCTTTATTCTCTGCCATGATGGTCATGGACTCACCCTCTGAAAGTCTAAGCTTCAAATAAATACTTTCTTTTATAAGTTTCCTTGGTCACATCACACCAATAGCAAAGTAACTTAAACACTGCACATATACAATGGGCTTTTATTCAGCCATAGGGAATGAAATTATGTCATTTGAAAACTATGGATATAGAGACTGAGGCAGCAACTACAGAACCTGTATGGGTCGACACCAGGTTCTCTGCATGTGTACTACAGCTTCTCAGTTAGTACTTTTATAGGACTACTTAGCTGTGAATGAGTGGGTCTCTGGACTAGGAAATCACTGAACTGTATTGAGTCCCCAAGCCGTTATACGTGGCTAACTAAGAAGGATCGATTCCCACAAGGAAAAGGAGGCTAATCCATTAGAGAGAGGAAGAAACACTTCTCTTCAAGCAGGATATGAGAGAAAGAAGGTATTTCTCTAAGATTTGATGGTGACTAATCAAAAGCAAGAAACAGAAGGCAAAAAAAAATAGTTTTTGAAGCTCTGGCCTCAAAAGCTTCTCTCTCCAGATCAGCTAGTAATCTATAATTAAAACAGAACCTTATAAAATGCTCACTGGAAAGTCTTAAGGCAGGGGTTCAGCCTCTGTTGTCACTGACAATTATATTTTTCATAGTTTGTTTTTGCTTTTGTTTTTATCATGCCTATACTTTGCAAAATATACATTTCTCTATAATTAATGCAGTAATTATTTTATTAAATGGTGTTATCAAAGTAAAGTTTATCTTATCTGATACAATTGAACTCACCATGTAGTCAAGGATGACTTTGAACTTCTACACCTCCTGTCTATATGCTGTCTATATGCCTTGCTGGGAGTGCAGGTCTGAGCCACCATACCTAGTTTTCTGTGGTGCAGAGATCAAACACAGAGCCTCCTGCATGTAGAGCTTGTTCAGCAATTTCCTTTGAGATGAAACATCCATCCTTAAAGAAGATTCCCTAAGACGTGGGAAGTATCTTTTTTTTTTTTTTCCCCGGAGCTGGGGGCCGAACCCAGGGCCTTGTGCTTGCTAGGCAAGCGCTCTACCACTGAGCTAAATCCCCAACCCCCGGGAAGTATCTTTTTAATTGCTTGAGGATTTCACATATGCATGTACTCTATTTTGAACAAATCCAAACTCCTTTAATCCCTTCCAACTCCTCCCCTAGCCTGCCCACCACTTTTCTTCTCCTAATTTTACGTGCTCTTTTTTTTTTTAATCCACTGAGTCCAATTAGTGATGCCTACAAGTTCATGTGTGAGAGCCACCTATTGGTGTAAGAGTAACCTCTTAGAGCCTGAATTCCCAAAGAGAACAGGCTTTCTTCCAATCCTAGGAGTCATCAATCGTCAGTAGCTCCTCCACTACAGGTGGGGTTTTTGAGGCTCTCCACCACCTATTCTGGATTCAGGTTGGCTTGATCTTATACAGGTCTTGTGCCTTAAGTCACAGCTGCAGTGAATTTATGTGTGCAACAGTTCTATCCTGCCTGACAAATACGATTCCCAGCAGCTATGCCTTACCTAGGGCTCTTGGGTCTTCCTGTTGCTCTTCAGCAGTGACCTTTGAGCCCTGAGAGAAGGAATGTGATATAAAAGTCCTATTAAAAGCTGAGCGTCTCAAAAGTCTCTACTTTCTACCTTCTAACTAGTTGTATTAATCCCCATCTACTGTAAAAATAAAAATAAAAATAAGAACGTTTCTAATGAGAGTTGAGAGATGTGATACTCTATGTGTACAAAGACATGAACTTTGTGGGGAAATTATTGTTATGTTCACTTAGTAGAATAATAGCACTTGGTTTTTCCTTAGGACCTATGACCTGGCCAATCATTAATTGCTGGCCCAGTTAAGAGTATTGTGCACAAAATCTGTCTTATTATGGAGTGGGTTTTAAATTCAATCAGAAAGAGCTTCAGAATTCCATAGCATTGATCAACTGTTTTGTCTTGTACCAGTGGGCATATCTTGCCAGCCTGGTCATTGTTGTAGCCAGGTTTGTTTTTCTGACACTGAAAATCAAGTGCTGGGCCTTACAAATATAACCCCAACCCAGCAAGATAAGTTTTGAAGGTAAAACTTCTTATCTAATGGTAATATCAAGATAAAACCTTTAGCATACTCAAAAGAAAGAGATACCTCACATTCCTCTGGTTGACATTCCTTTTACAGTGTGGCCTTAAGAAAACTTATCATTCCCAAATCTATGTGAGAACTCTCATCTGGCGACATTCAAAACAATAATCCCACAGCTCCTCCTTTTCATCAGGGATAAAAATGAAAACCTTCTATTCTGACCTAAAACATTGCTACAGATTTTGAGGAATAAATACGCATCCTATCTTACTTCTGATGAAGTCACAGAGACTGGACCAGGCATCCCATGAAAATCAGAGAAAAAAAAATGAACAAAAATTTCATGAGGGAATTGGTTTCAGAAAGATAGGATCAGACCAGTTTCCTTTATGTTCATCCCCAATTTCTGCTCCAAGGCGCCATTTGGCTGCAGTACTCTATGCAGATACTAATTGTCTCAGTTGGCGTAACTGGTTAGAAAGAAGATCCCAAAGAGTTAAGTAAACCATGTGGGCACGAAATGTCCTTAATCCAGCACTCATAAGGTAGAGGCCTGTGAGTCTGAGGCCAGTGTGGTCTACACAGTGAGCTTCAGGCCAATTAAAGTTGTATAGTGAGACCCTGTCACAAAAAGAATTGTGAAAAGGAGAGAAATGGAAGAAAGAATAAGAAAGGTGAGCGATCAATCCTGAATGAAGAACAGATTATTGCATAAAAAAGTTCTACAGAACAAGAAAACAAACGTATCATAAATAACAAGTAGATTTGCCAAGAGTGCAATATACAAATCCTACGCCTAATATACAAATCCTACACCCAAATAAATCTATTTTTCTGTGTTAAAAAATAATTTGACAAAATAAATAGCTCTTGAAAGCATCAAGAGAGCGTGAATCATTTAGGTGACAATAATATGTTCTACATCAGCACCAGCAAGCATGAAACAGAGCAGGGGAAAATGAAAGGGGCTGTGCTTCTTATTTAGACATTCATAAGATGGAGACACTCTGTAGGAGATGTCATACTTCTTATTTACACATTCATCAGAAGGAGATGCTCTGCACATCTACAGACTCAAAGAATGTCCATCAAAGCTCCAGCAAGACACTGAAGTAACTGACAATTTAGGACTCAAACTTATGAAACCAGATAGAAAACCATTTAAATTTAAAAATAAAGATAAAAATTTTGCAGCATGTATGGATGTGATGATTGCTGTCAAGACTCGTTATAAAGCTACATTAGTATGACAATCTCTTACATACAGACCAGTGGGACAAAATGAAGATGGAAATAAACTCACACATACACAAGGATATCATTTCTTTCTTTCAAGTTTATTCAACACATCACAATCTCCGACTTCACTGAGGTGACTGATCTAATCCACAACCATACCTGCCTCTAAAATGAAAGTCTATTGCTAAGCTCTCCCCAGCCTCATCTTTCTTGTCAGCATCATGGAAACAGTTCGCCTTCTGTATGTGTCTGTCTGTCTGCCTCCTCTGTGAACCTTGCAGATCACTCTCCCTCTGGACCTTTGGGACAAGGCCTGCTATTCTCACAGTGCCTGCAACATGGGGTCAGGTTCAATCCTCGGAGGTAGGTTAGGGTAATGTCCAAGATACCAGATGCCCTTGTTCCCAAGTTACCAATAGAAGTATCTTCAGGCAAAAGTCTTCCTCATGAAGCCTCAGGTCTTGAGAGATTGCTTGGCCTTCATTAAATGAAGGTTGGGCACCTTCTTGTCTGCCAGCTCAGAGTGTTTGGGCATATGGACAACTTTCTTGTCAGCCATTTCTGGTTCCTTAAAAATGAGTCCACAGACAGCAATTCAGTTCTTTTTAGGCATCACTATTGCAGTGGCTGCAGGGTCAGAGCAAGAGGTTGGAAAGCTACATCACTGCTTTAAACAAAGCTGAGGAAGTGAACTGGGGAAAGGTTAATCTTTTCAACAAACAACATTGCAACAAATGAAGATTCACAAACAGAAATAGATAAGCTACTCTACACGGGATCACCTACAAAATAAGTTAACATGCACCTGTCATCAAAAGAACGTACAGATAATCCTAAAGTTTTACTCACAGCAGACAAAACCAGGAAACTGAATACCCATCAGCAAATAAGTGCATTGGCAAATTTTAGAATTTCCATATAATATCACATTACTAAATTATAAAAATGTAATGCAGTATTGATGTATATAACATATTTGAATTTCAGAAACATTATCCTAAATGAAGACTGCTAAAAAAAAGCCACACTGAATTATCCCATTTATTAGAAATGTGAATGCATGTAAACTTAATTAATTATAATAAATATTCCATCACACTTCAAACAGGATGAGAGTCTACCTGAAAAGATCACCAGGGAATTGTGTCGGGTGACAGAGATGTTTTATATTCCAACTAGGAGGATCAATACATCTGTGGAAGTCCATTGAGCTTAAAAACATACATAAAATTTACTACATGTAAATTGTATCCCCACAAAACTTCTAAGATATCTTTAAAGAAACTTTTGAGTTATACTTTCTAAGACTCAAGACTTGACAATAAATTTAAACATGATTGAAACCAGAAACCTAACACAGTTCTTGACAAGGCAAGGGGCTATAAAATTTCCAGTGTGGATCAAGATTAGAAAATGTAACCCTTCCTTCTGAGAATATGCTCTCTCATTTTTGAGTTCTGAATTGGTTTATTCCCTCAGGTCCAAAAGGAATGTGTCTTTCATCCTCAGCTTCTGTGATTCCTTTCTTTCTATTACCCCTTTTCTCCCCTCCACATGAACAAACACTAACATTTCCCAATACACACCAGAATAGATGGCAATCTGAAATTTTTAACTCTTCTATTATGTCTATATAGCTCATAAAATGGCTCCTTATGTGTATACATCTTTTTATTTGTATTTCCTCCAATTTGTCACAATTATATATCGTTCTTTGTTATTGTCATTGTTGTTATTTCTTCCCTGATTATCTGCTTCTTTATAGACTATAGGAGCTTTGTCCTCTATCCTTTACTATAATGAGGTCTACCTAAGTTTCCCCTTAACTTCAACACTGACAAGTATCCTTTGGGATGCACATAAATGGTGTTCTCTGTGAGCCACTGGAAATAGAATTGGCTCATTCAGCACAGTTCTAATTGTGTTATTTGCTTAATTTCCAGAAAGTTTGCACCCATTTCTATTCCCACAAGTAGTCCGTTATGTATTTTAAACTTAGCCTTATTAAAATCTATTCTAACAACATTAAAATAAAAATTCTGTCTGGTTTCTAGATATTCTACTCTCACAAGAAAAGAAATCACCATAAAATTCATGTCCATCACCTCGGGAGGTGGTCATAACAGCCTCCTTAGGAGCTCTTAAGAACAAACTAATGTACAGTTTCAGAGCTGGGAGGAGCTGTCTAGCAATAGCCTACTATCCGTGATGACAGCTCCTAAGTACACCCTCATGCTTCGCAACCTAGATTCCTTCAAAAGGCTAAGGACTTGTGTGCTTACCCTTGAATACTTACCCTGCCTGTGAGGTCAAGGACAGCACAATAGGAATAAAAGTCCCAGAATCCTAAGCAAATGTCCCTTGCTTAAACTTAAGATGGTGTTGATTTATATACCAGAGTGATTAATCTCAAATACACTGGACCACTGGATATAGTGATGAGTTCAGTGAACTGAAATAGCATGTGCAGTTACAGGAAATGGGTACAATGTTTGTGTATATTACTAGTTGCATGCCAAAATACAAGTTATCTGGGTGCAGGTATATTTAAAGTCACAGATTTCTATGACACCGACAGGGGAAAGAGTGTGGAAGAGACAAAACAAGATTTTGTTTCTGTTGCTAGAATAAAATATTCTGACAAAAGCAACTTAGGGGAGAAAGGGTTTGCTTTAGCTCACCATTCCATTGGGTGAAGATGCCAAGGCATCGGGAACTTGAAACAGGTAATCACATCATATCCATAGTCAAGAGCAGAGAGCAATGAGCTAGTGCACGCAAGCAAATAAACAAGAAAGTTCCGGCCTTGGCTAATTTATCAAATGTATCCCTGCCTCTTACAAAGTCATCCCTAATACTTAAAAGTACATAATTTTTAAAAATAACTGATGAATGAGTCGATGAAGTAGCTGATTATTTAGCTTTGACTAGAGAAATTAATATTTGTGGAAATTTGTATTCATTACATCAAAAGAGAAAGACATTTCTGTTGTTGGAATTTTTCCTTGGGAGACATAAACAAGCATCAACACCCTCCAGACAGAACACTGAGAACACACCAAAGTAACAATTCCACCCAGGTCTGGCTTGTGGGAGCTAGTGAAACTATTGACTTTAGTTATAAAAGCACGGGCGAGGGGATCATTTACAGAAGCAGAGGTGACCTCAAGCAATTATGTCACCAAATGTTTCCACTCTAGTATAAATGAGGGCTTCCCTCTTTTTTCACAGATACAGCCCCCTTTAGTTAACTTCCCACCCTCCCGCACTGTACCGCCTCCCCAGACAACATGTAGTGAGGACAAATTTAAAGAGTGAGTTCAGCTTTTCTGCCGCTGCGTGCTCTGGTTGTAGTGGTGCTGCATCCAGGATGCTAATGAACTTGAGCTCTGGAGCTTGAGATGAACTGGTATAACTTTCAGAACAGATTTTTTTTTCCTTAAAAAAGCCAGTGAAATTCTCTCCTGGTGAACTCAGCCCCGTCCAAGACCTTTCTCCCATTTCCTCAGCATCCTGATACCACCAGTGTACAAAAACCGACTGGTAGGGGGCAGTCACATCTGGTGCTGAAACAGGGATTCTCCAGGACAATAGGAAGAGGGTGAGAACTTCCCTCCAAGGGACATCAGCATCATACCTCTCCTGAGGATTGTCTGGTTCTTCCTCTTTTACCTCTGAGCTGAGCCATCTCCCTGATGGTTGGGCCCCAAACACCCTTTGGGCATTGGCAAAAATTACCTCTCTAAATCTTTCTGAGACAATGATCAGCCACAAGTCCTTAGAGAGGTTGCTGGCTTTCTTGAATTTGTGAGCAGGTTTTGCAACCTGAAACTCTTGCAATCTCGTTTCCCTTTGACTAAAATCTCCCAGAAAGAAGCAATTTCCTTCTGGGAGGAGGTCCTTCAATTACCCCTTGGATGATCTCCATTGACCCCTATGATACTGAGGTCTGGACTAGGTGAGGAGAAGTCCAAGAAGAGACAACTCCCCTTTCTTCCTCCCCATCATTACAGTCATTCAGCAATTCATGGATCACTCTGAGAAGGAATTGAGGATGAACCTAAACCCCTTACTCCCAGTGAAGACTCCAAGGAGAAAAGCCTTGAAGACCTCCCTGTGGCTTACCTTGCTACCCTTCAGCCGGCAATCAGATACATTATGCAGAAAATAACCCCCGACCCCCACACACCCACCTCTCTTAACCCCTCACTGCTGCCTTGTGTCCCTCCTGCCTCACCGTCTAAGGACACTCATAAAACTCTTCATGGTTCCATGCCTTCTAGTCCACTACAAACTGCCCTCCAACAAGTATGTGAGATTGGAGACTCCTTCAAACTTTCCCACAATGGAAATAATAATGCCTTGGTCGTCCTGTTAATGTTCAACCTACTTGATTTAGTCCCCTAGACTCTATTCCTACCAGGCCAATGAATTAAAAGAGCTTAGGCAAGCAGTATGAGACAATAGTATTCATGCTCCTTAGACCAAATCCATTCTCCTGAGCCTTCCTGCTACCCTTAATACACCACAGGACTGGAAGACAGCTGTTGTTCCTCCTTGCCTAGTCTCTTGTTCCTTCATTGGGAGGCTTTTTCTAAAGATGAATGCCTGCAAGAGATCAGGAAAAATCAAAACCCAAAACAACGAAATATCCCTTGGGACTTCAATGAGCTTTTGGGGCAAGATAACTTCTCCACAGTACAACAGGCTCCCCAACCTCCAGGACACTGTGCTACCCAACCGCTGGGGTATTTGATCAAGTATGTCTTTGTGTCTTTCAGGCCTGGGATCACATAACCTCCAATTCTGCATCCCAAGATGAGGATTCCTTGCTTCCTCTCTGGCAAAGATCTGAGGAAACCCTCTCTGACTTTGTTACTAGAACAAAAATGAGCCTAAGATGCAAAAAAAAAAAAAATCTCTCTGACTTTGTTCTTAGAACAAAAATGAGCCCAGAAATCAAAATTCCTGATCCTATGAGCAGAGCAGGTATGAATTCAGAATACCAGCTGTCATGTCAGGGTTTGGAAAATGAACATCATGATAAATGGATAGTTCCCACTGAAGATAAGGCAGTTTCCTCTAAAGCTGCCTTCCTTGCCATGGCCTTCACAGAGGCTCTTAAAACAGAAGTAAAATGTTTTAAAGGGAAAAAGGAGGGACACTTGAAGGGTGAATGTCCCAACTCCGCCCCATCTAAAGGCTTAGACACTACACCTCCTAAAAGCATCTGTCCTCGATACCTCAAAGGATTCTATTGGAGAAAGCATAATCATTCTAAATATGATAATGATGGCAAGCCCTTTTTGCCTTTAAATTCCAAAAGAAGCAACCCTCAGGCCAAACAATAAGAGAGAAAACCCATATTTTTGAAGGCACATACCCAGTATAAAAATTCAATATAACAATTGTACTAGAATCATTTAATGCATAATTGACCCCAGAGCAGACAAGACTTTGATCCAAGGTCCCATAGCATTGAAACTGATCCCTGGGCCACAACTAATGGCCTAGAAGTTTCCTCCCAGATGTATACCACAAAGGAGGCCTTCAAATGGGAGGATCCAGATGGTGCCACTGGCCTGATCAGACTTCTTATCTTGGACATGGCCACCAAACTATTGGGGAGAGATATCTTAGAAGTCCTAAACGTGGTCCTCTCAAGTAACATGGAAAGTGAGTGCATCCAGAGAGAGGATTGTGACACATTCCCAGGAGTCACCCCCAATTCTAAAAGCCACTCTTAGGTATGATGTTCCCTAACTCAATACTCCTCACCTTGACTGGGTCTTAGATGAGCCTGTCTGAGTTGGAGTGGCCTTTATCCAGGGAAAAATTAGAAGTTCTTACTTAGCTCCTTACTTACTCCTACATATCTGCCATTCTTGTAGCCCCTGGAATACTCATGCATTTGCAATGAAAAATAATTCTAGCCAATATAAGACCTACAGGCTATCAACAAGACTACTCAGATCTTGGCATTCCTTCAGTGGGGCCTTCCCTTGTGTTTGCAATCCTGGTCAATATTCCACTATTGGCCATAGATATTAAGAATTTTTTTTCTCTATCCCCCTATATCCCAAAGAGTGTCAATGTTTTGCCTTTCCAACGTCCCCAAATTAACAACTCTGGGCTAGCCTCCCAATTTGAATGGAGAATCCTTCCCCCAGGGATGGCCAGCATCCCCATTATATACCAGGAAGTGGTTGCTGCCATCCTGAAACTATATTTAGAAGAGGAAATATACATTATTAATATTATATGGATGATATCTTGACCTTGGGAGATCAAAAAATTTTACCCCGTGGCCTCAAAGATGCATTTGTCTCCTCTCTAATAAAATAGGACTCAAAATAGCCCTGAA
Organism: Rattus rattus; assembly: GCF_011064425.1. Lineage (NCBI taxonomy): Eukaryota > Metazoa > Chordata > Mammalia > Rodentia > Muridae > Rattus > Rattus rattus. The sequence continues at coordinate 84,896,721 of NC_046158.1, read as the reverse complement.
TAGGGTACAATCACCTCTGTGGGACAAGTGAAACCAAATAGGGAAGGTTGAGTGAATTCAGGAGCCCTGGTGTTTCTCCTATCTGAGAATAGTAGGCATTTCATCTATTCTCAACACAGTTCCTGTACTGGAGCACGTGACCACAACACCTTACACAAAGATAGTAACAACTAGTCACATAGTATAGAGCACAGAGAGTTCTCCATGCTAATGAGGTATCTAGTTGGGCACTGGGGCTTAGCCAGTAAGCTTCCCTGGACACTCCTTCCCACAAAGGGTATTTATTCTATGTTCCAGCCTGAGTAAGTGGTATGCATCTATTTTCCACTATCAATAAACAAGTAAATAATAATGTTGTTGTTGTTGATGATGATAATGATGATGATGAAGATGAAGATGATGTTCTGGTATAGTCCGTGGCTAAAATCTTGGGTGTTATGGCTTTTCCCAACTCAGCCTTTCTTTGGAGGATTGTCAACATGCCTGATTTTGTTGAGGGTGCCTGGCAGGTAAATACAGCTGCTCTGATTGAGATGTTGTTGATCACTGTGTTCCAAAAGTAGAGTTCCATGACTCCTTAAGATGAGCAGAGCCATCTTCCTGCATTATAATCCTGGAGCAAAGGGCTGGAGAAATAATCAGCAGTTAACATCACCGGTTCCTCTTCCAGAGGACCCAGGTTCATTTCCCAGCAACCACATGACATCTCACAACTGTCTACAACTATAGTTCCAGGGGATTCATCACCTTCTCACAGACATACATGCAGGAAAACCACCAATGCAAATAAAATAAAAATAAATAAATCATTTTTTTTAAATCTTTTTAAAAAGAATCCTGGAGCACAGGGGTTTCTGCCTGCCCTTTTTTTTAACCACTCATGGTCCATTCTCATCTTTCAGGCACACAGAACTTTCCCCCATAAAAATGTAACTATGTTGATGTGAATGACATTTTGTATAAGAGAAAACTGTCTGCCTTAGAGATGTCCCATTTAAGACCATAAGAATTACCGCTGTTGGCCAAAGATGGCTTCTCTGGGATGAGTGTCCTAAGGCAGGAAAATTGATCCAAACTTAACGTGTGGAGGGAGGGAGAGGCATAAAAAGGAAGTGGGGGTGCTCAAAGGACCAAGGCCTGGAGATCAAAAAGGAAGCATCTATGTGACAAGTGCTGTTTGGGATAGTGATAAACCAGTAACAAAAGAATGTTCCGTGTTCTTAGCTCTCAGAAGTATTTATATATTTGTAACAAGTTATTTAGACATTTTTCTCTTGAGGTATATGAATTCATACTTCCAAATGTTTCTAGACAGAATTATCATCCAACAAAACCTTCTGAGTTCTAATTCCCAATGACTCCAAGTCAACCGTCAACTGTGTGAATGAACATCTGACTTGGGCTCTGAGAGGTGTCTGTGGTTATAATTCGCTCTGCTCATCATTCTATTTCATAGTAGAACAAAACATCACAATAAAGGGTCCCAGAGAATGTGGTAAATATTTGAAGGATTATGGGAGGCTGTGGACAACAAGCCATGGTGTCTTGTGGACAAGACAGCCATGGTGGGGAGGGCAGAATCTACAGTTAATCATGGAGCTTAGAAAAGTCTACTTCTCAACTCTAGTCTGCTTCCCATCACTGGCATCCTAGAATCTGCATGCAAGGCAGAAAGTAAAGGAAAAGACTGCACCCAAGGTCTTCAGCTCAGTGAGACATAGTACTCTAAGATAAAAATAGCTGCTGTAGATAATTAATGTTGCGACATTGCTAATTTATTTAAATGAAAAGATTCTCATCTACGACGTTCTCATCCTTGCTCAGCCAGCTAAACTTTGCCTGAGGGAGAGAACACACTGGGGGTCACTAGGCTATTACTATTACTAGGGACTTCACTCGTGAAAATGATTTCTGAGCTCCTCAGTGCAATAAGCACATGCCACCATCAGTATTTCCATTTGCATTTCGTTGAGGTATTACCAACAAAAGCTGGCATGAACTATAGCAAGGGACTCTGCACTTGATCTTCAGAGAATGTGAACGATAGTGTCTTCGGGAATTTCTGGTATATTCTCATGAACAAAAGGGAAATGGCAATCAACTAAAGTCCATTAGGCCCAAAATCTCCAAAAAGAAGTTATTAATGACTCTTAAGCCTTGACTTTCCTATCAGCAAAACGGAAGCAATGATGCATATTTTTCAAGATTATTGCTAATAATTAGAGACAGCATGTATTTAAAACACAGAGCATTTGATAAGTGGCTTGTAAATGGTACCTGCTAATATTTTCTTCAGAAGTTTGAGAAGGAAAAAATACTCGCAGACAGGCTTTCTTAAGCCTCGAGTCCTCAGTCATTAGCATAACAGCAGTTTTAGGTTCAGTCCTACTTCTTCATGAATGTCTTCTTTTCATCCATCCAAGCACGGCCAAACACAGTCCTTTCCGGAAAGCTCGCATTTGGTACATTTGTTCTGTTTCTCTTTTCACTGGGGATGCTCAAGTATGAGCCTCACGATGGAAGAGAAACCTTCTGCGTGCAACAAAGAAAAACAAGAATTAACAAAAAATACAATTAGACAATAAAAAGGATCCTCAAATTATGTAAATTAGTGTACCTAACCAAACTTTTTACACTCACTGCATATTCTATATATTTATATTTTAATATAGTAATGACTGCACATACAGCCTACTAGAGTAGTACTAGCACACATTGTATATTTATAATCCAATAAAGTAGTAGTTACACAGATCTGCTATTTGTAACCAATACAATATGACTATACATTTCTGCCTATATCTAAATATAATAGGAAACCAAAAGTTATGAGACTGAAGAATGAAACAGCAGATTTCTATGCTGTTTAAACCTTGCACACTGAGTTATGAACTTTGTTAATTGTTGCCTGTATTCTATGCTTCCCTTTGCCACCCCCTAAAGCCCCCAATGTATTTGATATATGCTCAACCACACAATCCACCTCCTTCTTGGTACCTTTTATTATCCTCCCGTTTTTTCCCATTTCCACATTATATTTGCCAATTTGAGGGTTTTTTTCCTAACTCTGCCTTCCAATACTGCAGTTTTTATTTTAGCTCTGACCTACCTATTCTTTGACCATTCCATTGAATTTTAATTTCAATGACTTCATTTCAAGGAGTTCTTTTCCCTTTTTTTCATATTTATATATTCTGCTGCATAATATCTGACTCTCTTCTGGCACTGTTTACCTCTTCAACTGTGTCTGTGAGGAAGCTAAGCATGGCTACCCCCAACATCTTTCAGGCTCTTCTATTTTCCTGAGCTCTTAACAGTCCAGTATTCCTCCTCTCTGTCTCTTTAAGCTCTGCTTGCAAAATTGCTTTCGTCTCTGATTTATACACCTAATTGCAAGCTTTGTTTGGGAATGCCTCATTATCCTACGTTGCTGCATATGTAGCTATACAATGTTTGCTTCCGGAAGACCATAGAATGTCTTGAAAGATTGGGGTCCAAACTAAAGCTCAAATAAGGATGTTCACCTAAGACTTACATTTGAATACTGAAAAATCTTAGATCTTTCATTTCTGAGATCATTAGTTTTTAGGTTTTAGATTTGATGTTTTGTATTTTTGGTTTGTTTTTGTTGTTGTTGTTTTGTTTTGTTTTGGTTTGGTTTTTTGATTCCCTTGTCGGTTAGAGACAGCAAGTCAATGATCTAGCCTTCATACAGGACCAACTTTCTGCCTACAAGTCAAACCTTCGTCCCTCATACCTGGAGGCCTCTCTCTGCAGTCTCACCTACCCCACCTCAGACACTGAGTCATCAGGTGGTACGAGTAACTCTTTGGCTTTAGCCTTCTTTTGTTTTGTTTTGTTTGGGGTGGGGGAGGTGTTTGTGTGTTTACTTTGGCACACAGTGTGAGGGCTGGGATTGGGGGTCATCTTGGAATGATTGACTGTGGGTGGTATCACACTTGGGCATCTTGGAACGATCTAGAATCATCTAGGAAAAACTTCCTCTGGGAAACTCCTTTGATGATTTACCCAGACTGGGCAACCCCTGGGCAGGCCTGTAAGGGATTTTCTAGATAAAGTTAACTCAAGCAGGCACTCACCTGTAGGTGGCACTATTCCATAGGATGGGTCCTGAACTTAGAAAGGAGAGGCAGGCTGAGCACTGGCCTTCTCTCTGTTTCTGGCTGCAGATGCAATATGATTAGTCCACTCAAGCTCCGGAGACCATGTTCAGCCATAATGAACTGTATTTTGTCCGACCCTCCTGGGCCCCCTCAGTATTTGCCCCCTGTTGAGCCTTGCTGATGCATGTGAAAACCTTTGTTCTTTAGAAAGGAACATCCTGGCCTTTTCTGTTTGGCGGATGGGCTGGGCGCTAACACCCAGTCAGTTACTGTTTTTTGGTTCCTGTTTTTTCCTGAGGGTGTAAACTGTGCTTCCTGGATTTTTCCACCCTGTGGACTTGGGGTATATATTCTGTGAACCTCAGTAAAGCTTTGGCATTCTCATAACACGAATGACCGGAATCTGTGTCTTTTCTTAAATCCCCCAAGCCTATGCCCAGTTCTCGGTACCATGGCGGCCCAGGTGTCGTCAGTATTTGACAACTGTAGGCCCAAATAAGGCTCCTTCCTTCCTCGAGTTGTTTTTGTCTGGTATTTTGTTCCAACAATGAGAAATGTAACTAGTGCACTGTGACAACTGTCTCATAGTTTATAATTTTTGGTATTTTTTGTCTGTAATTTCTGTTATTCTGGAAAATAGACAAGTCTTCTGTGAATTACCCACAACAATCAGACAACTATGATATCTGCATTTTATTATAGCATGTCTTTTTTTTTCCATTAATGTCTTTGGAAGAACAAAAGTTTTTTTTTTCTTTTTTGCCTTTTCGATGAGATAAAAATTTTTAATGATACAGAGCACAATGAAAACCACAGAAAATAAGAACTTGCACTCCCAATGTCATGTAAAATGTTCTACTGCTTAGAGTGTTGATGACAGAAGCAGTATTGGACACACAGGTTTTATTTAATTCTTTTAAAAGTCCATACATGTATACAATCTATCCTGGTCATATTTACCACACATTCCCTCCCTCCAACAACTCCCAAGTCTCCTCCAACACATCTGCTTCCCCAGTTCATGTTCTCTTTTTTATTTTTATTTTTTTATAACTCACTGGGACCAATTAATGATTTCAATATACACATGAGTATGAAATCACTCATGGGGTGTGGTTACTTATCAATGTCTAAGAAAAGGGGGGAGGACCCTTTCTCCACAGTAAACTACCAACAGCATCTCAGCTAGGCATTCGGCAATGGGGGGGGGGTGTCCCTTTCCCTACTTGCTATGATTTTTAACCGTCTTGACCATCTATAACTCTTGGGTGGACAACTACAGCCCCTGGGAGTTCACCTACACGATAGACATGCAATTCAGAAGATGACATTTCATGGCACAGCTCTCCATCTTCTAGGTCTTGCGTTCTCTCTGCCCCACATCTTCTGTGATGTTCCCTGAGCCTTGAGGGCAGGGTGCTATACAGGAAGCATCTGCAAGGACCAGCATGTAAGTGCTTCACTGCTGGGATTCTACTGTGGTAAGGCCCATGGAGACCCCCTAGATTCTACTGTGGCAAGATGGCAAGATCCACAGAAACCCTTCCCGCTTGGCAAGGACCTGTGGAGAATTTGGTGTCCTCTGTGCTTATTACCATATTGCACGTTCTACAGGTTCTCCCTGCTTTGGCTATGCTCTATACTCATAGCATTTAGTTTCACTTCATCAGTTCTGGGCAAGACCAGGATCATGCAGGCTGAAATCCCTGGGATTGATTCTATGTTTTCCTCAATACTCTTTCGAGGAATAAAAGCTTCCTCTCCTCTTTTTACCTCTATCGATCCTCCAGATGTGACCATTAATCCTGGGTATTTGGGGACATGTAATCATTATGCCCCTAAAGAAGCAGATGCAGTCACACTGAGTAAACCTGTGGCAGCTGTGGAGGGCAGGGGGTCGGCCGTGCTTGCATAACTGTTCTGAGGAAACTATCTCTGATCCACAGAGACTGAACATGAGGAAGATACGTCAGATCAACAGAGGCTTAGAAAATAGGAAATCTATGTTTGAGCAATAGAGACTTAAAAATGGTTCTTGGAATGATGATATCAGGAATTGATAGGTACCTGTCAGGAAAGGTTGCTTGGTACAATGAGTTTGTCTCTACTGGCAATTAAAAAGTGTTATGATGTAGGGGTGCTATTTGATGACTGGACTTATACCCACAAGTGTTTAAGGTGTCACTCACTTTCCATAACTGTGTAACCGCATTTGCTACCAGCCGGGTGCGTGCTCATGTCTACATGACACGCCTGGCTAGACATTTATTGTTGGCTTGCTGAAATTGTGCAGTTAGGGGGTGATAGGCCCAGTGGGAGTGGGGAAGGAGGAAGGGAAACTATTGGGGGCTTTTTATAATGATGGGGTTTTTATAAAGCTAATGGTATGCTTTCTTTTAATACAATGACTAATGGTGTCACTCTCCAGCAAGCAGGACTGTGAATGTATACATAAAGACGGCTTTGGCTCTTCTGGGCCATGTGCCTGAAAGTCCACAGGTGGTCAGTGTCTTCACTTTCTCCAGCATCACACATCTGTAGTCAGGTTTGAGAACTCCGCGGGAGCTGGACTCAGGCAGATGCTCCGGCTGTAGCTTGGTACTCACTCACAGTAAATTATCCCCATCACTTTAACGAGTCTCCGCTGTAACCACCACCTTTAGAGTAAGAAGCTGTCTCTGACCAAACTTCTACTCGTAATGAGATCCGCTGTGTCTTTTTATTTTTTAAGGTTTATTCTTTTCTTTTTCTTTTTGGTTTTGTTTCCCGTTGCTATGACAAAATGTCTTTGCAAAGCCAATCTAAGGAGAGAGGAGTCTGGAGGGTGTTTCGGATGGAAGAGAGACTGGCCCCTTAAGGGCTGATCTTCCTCTGGACGCTTCCCTCTCCCTTCACTGAGGACATTGCAACTGTCCCAGCCCCAGCTGGAAAAGGAGATGATGGATCCTAGAGCAGTTGCTAGGCAGGGTCGATCAGGAAGAAGAGGAAGTCCAGAGGAGAGAGGAGCCTCTGTTAGGTTGGGAGCCCTTCGTCTGTTCTAATAAAGTTTGCAGGTTTCACTCTACTTCCTTTTTCTTAATCCCCACTGAGGCTGGTGCTCCTCCGGTCCCTCCATAGTCTATAACTTAGTTCCACACTGTCAGCTGCCCTCAGATCTATAACTGGGATTTTCTGGGACCCTCAAGATCTCCATATTGCTCCTGGCAGGCAGTCGCTTCCTGCCACCTTGGCATCCCTCCGCGCATCTGTAACTGTTACTCTAGGACCCTCAGGACTTCTATTTTAACTCTCTGGGGACTGCCACTTTGGCGCCTCCACCCTGATCTCTAGCTGTTACTTTCTTTGGAAACTCTTCACGGTCTTCACTACTCTCAGTCTCCGATAGCTTCCTGCTTTAGGGTTTCCTGGCACAGACAATGGCTGTCAATCTCCCAGGGGCTCCTTTCTCCTTCACTTTCCTGTCTAAGTTGGTCTTCTTTTCAGGATGTGCAGTTTTTTTGTCCCTACTGCCGAACAAACAAACGAATGTGACCGTACTCCTAGACAACCACCCTTCACAGGACTCACTTGATTCACAATTCCAGGCTGCAGTCCATCATCGTTGGAGCACCAAAGCAGTGGGAACTCACTCGGCTAGTCTCATTCCATCCAGTCAAGGGCAGAGAAGAATGAACTACTGCATGCACGCTAGTGCTGTGCTCACCTTGTCCACTCACACAAATTAAGATCCCCTGCCTAGGGAACTGTATCGCCCACATTGGGCAAAGATTCCACCTCAATTGAAGAATTAAGATAATATGCCACAGAACTCCTCACAGGTTATAGACCATACCTGATTAGTACTCCTTGGGCCAGATGTGGTAGCCTACACCATTAACTCTAGCACTCTAGAGGCAGAGATGGGTAAGTCTCTGTGAGTCTGAGATCAACCTAGTCTATACTGTAAGTTCCTGATTAGCCAGATCCACACAGTGAGACTCTATCTCATAAAAGACAAAAGACGCCTTTGCTAGATGATTCCAGATTATGTTAACAACATTAAGCTGATCACAGTGCTTTCTGGTCCTATCTAGAAACCAGATTGTCTAATTTACAATCACAAAGAACAGCTTATATACTTCCTTACAGTTTAAATCTTGGGTCATGGTTGACTTTTGACAGACATTTAACTGTTTTTGGTATTATTTTGCCAAAGTCTGTATGTGCTGCTGTAACAAGGTACTATGAATGTGTGGTTCATAAACAAACAATTATTATATCTAGAGGTGAGAGTTAAACAAATAGATTTGGTATCTGGAGAATACCTACTTCCTGGTTCGCAGACAGCTCACAGGGTCTGTTCATAGTAGAAATCTTGCCTGTTTGGCTTCCTATAATCTCATTCATGAGGTTCCTACCTTCATGATCAAATCACCTCCAAAAGTCCCCAACTCCTACAGCAATCACATGGGGCCTAGGTTTCAGGATTTGAATTTAAAGAGGATATATTCAGCCTATAGCATTTTGACCCATTAATAATTAGGAAAATTATTAAATGACAATTTTATGATCCAACCCACTACTTAATCTTTCCAAGCTTCCCTTCTGCCTCTGGAAAATGGCGAAAGGCATGATACACATTCTATTCAAAGGATGCTGTTAAAGGTCAGCTAAGGTGGGACATGCAAAGTACTCAGGCTCCTGTTTCCCACACTCCTAACACAGCTTGGACCGATCTGCTGGTTCATCACTCTGCATTTACCATTTATTAATTTAACACATTTGCATGAAATAACCACTTACTAAGTTGAACAGTAGCTGTTCACTGATGAAAGTAGATACGGCACTTAACAGTGATACTGTTAGGTCAGAGGAGGGGAAGACTGTTATGCAACAATTCAAAGGAAAGTGGCCAAAAGTCACCAGTTAAACTTTGATCACATTGATAGAATAAATTTCCCATGTCCCATCTGCTTTCTCAGGGTCCAAATGATGAACCCAGAGGTGAGAAAGAGCTGTTAAGGCGGTATGTGAGTGTGTTACTGGCTGTGTAAACACTCTAGGGCTCTTCATTTACTTCAGAGAAACTCATCTGAATGACATCCCCTATCCTCATCTATCAGCGCTCTCTCCCTCTCCCTCTCCTTCTCCCTTTCCCTTTCCCTCTCCCTCTCCCTCTTTCTCTCTCTCTCGTCATATTTCAGCAGAACAGAACTAATTACATTTATCTGCACATGCTATGTTTTTCCTGTCCCTGAGCCTTCTCTCATGTAGCCCATGAAATGTCCTCTGTCCTCCCTGGGTTTGTAGCCATTCGCATCAGCTAGAATTCTTATACCTACAAAGGAAAGAAAACCATCTCGAGCTAGCTTGAGAAAACGAAATAGAAAGCTTTATTATCAGAGTACCTGATATGTTTCTCAAATAGAACAGGGAGGTGGCTGTGCTTGTACGAGAGGTAACGATGGAACGCATTCCCTGGGAAATGGCAGGGGACACATTTTCCTCACAGCTCATCCCCCCTCCTCCCCCCGTGTGTGTATTAGTCCAACTCACATTGTCTTATTATTGTTTTTCCTCTCCAAATGACCAAAACCCAAAGCAGCAAGGCAGACCCATGCTGAAAATTCCAGAGGAAGGCAGATCAGCCCAGCACATTTCAGGTGCCTGGGTATGGGTTGAATAGTTGTAGTCCCGAAATGTAATGCTTTAATGTGCTGGGGGGCTGCGCTCGTCTCTATAACTGGACCCGTGAAGGAAGCACAAAGGAGAGCAGAAAAGGCAGGGAAGACAAAGGATTGCACTGCATAGAAGGTATTTCTCTCTCTCAACTCAGTCCAGCCTGTGCTTCATCCCCCATTCGTTATGTTCAATGCCTGTGTTGCATGCACATTCGTGCCCACTAACTTGTCTAGCACTGGATAAAAAGTTGTAATAACCTGTTTCTGTGCCTGTCTCTTACGAACTCTCTGAGGGCTAGCGCCAATCAGACTCGGTTTTTCCCTCAATTTCTGGAGATGCAAACAGCAAAACAAGCAAAAAATAATGTGAGAATGTATTGAAGACCCAAGGGGAAATGAGTAGGTGCTTTTTAAGTAACTGACACTTTATTTTTTAATTTGTGTGTATATGTGTGTGTGTACATGTGTACATTTGCATATGGAGGTCAAATGCCAGAGTCTGTTTTGATGGCACTGTTTTGAAGTAGGGTCTCTTCCTGAAGATGAAGCTCACTGATTCAGCCACCCTAGCTTACTAGCAAGCTCCAGAGACTTTTTTTTCCCACTGTACCTAGCACATACATGGGTGCCAGGGATCCAAACTCAGGACCTTGTGCTTTCATGGAAGTTACCTTTCCTGCTAAGTCATCTCCATAACCTCTGGCCCTAAAAACTGTAATGAAAAAAAATCTAGTATTTTAAATTTTCTTTGGAGTCAGTAAAACAAATGGCCAAAAAACCGCAAAGTAGTAGAGGGGGGAAAAAAAACAAGAAATCAAATGATTCCAAATCTTATTGTTAGTGTTACATTTTCTTAGAAATAATTATTAAAGATGAGATGATCTATTTAAGAATTTGATTTAGGTTTGTAGCAGGATATTTTTAAGGATAGCCAGCGATCCACTGAATGTAGGCATGTGCATGTAATTACAGTTTCTTTATTTATAATACATTAATATTTTAAAATATTTGAATAAATCTATATGAATAATCAAAAAAAAAGAATTTGATTTAGGACATTGGTGTTGTCTACCTTTAATCCCAGCACTCTGGAGACAGAGGTAGGATCTCAGATACCAAGACCAGTCTGATCTGTGGAGCAAGTTCCAAGACAGCAGGGCTTAACAAAGAAATACTGTCAGAAAGGAAGAAAGGAAGGAAGGAAGGAAGGAAGGAAGGAAGGAAGGAAGGAAGAAAGAAAGGAAAAAAGGAAGAAAGAAAGGAAGAAAGGAAGGAAGAAATTTGATTTAATTCTATGCAAAAATAGATAATATTGAGAATCATTTTAACTACTTTTTTAAGAAATGTGAAGGCTCCAACCTGAGCTCTGCATATGAAAGGCAAGTGCTGTACCCACTCGACTACATCTGCAGGTCTCAAATCATTTAATTATCACAATACTATGGGGGAAAGCATGTGAAAGCATACAGACTCCCAGGGTGCTAAGGAACCATTCAAGCTAGCTTATTGACCACTGAGTTAAATAAAACCTCCATGGTAGAAGCATTTCCTGCTCCCCCAAATTCAGGAAAGGATAATGTTCTCTTTGCCACTGTCACAGAGTTTAATAAGACCTAGGGAGAAACTATAGTAGAGCCAGGACAACCATTTGCCGAAAATGAAAAAGTAATGTTCTGTTCTCCCTCTGCTGGTTTTCCCATGCTATAGCCCTCCAACGTCCTGCAGAGAAGCCCAAATAAAACTCATTCCTGGAATCCCAGAGATGGTTAGAATTGTTCAGTCTTTCAGCCAAACAAGCCAAAGCACCCGACCAACGCCACCTGTGATCTGTATCCTCACTGTTAATGATAACGTCTAACATGAGAGAAAGAGAACAAGTAGAAGCTCGTGGCTCTACTAATTGTCTAAATGTGGCAAAGGGGAAATGGCTGCATTTGGAGTTAGATGACTCGAGCGTTTCCTATTAATTACCAGATACAAGCTCTTTACACATTTGCTGTCACTTAAGTATCGGTTGTGTAACACGGGTGTTCCTAGAATGGAGTTCTATCAATCCCAAGATAAAGACACTCCATACAACAGAACTGTGGGGTCTATTTCTGTTTCTAATATTTTATAATTCCGAGTGCTGTTGAGGGATAAAATGTTAATGACTTATTTCTGCTGCTCCTTTACAGCATTCGGGTCACTCTCAGACAGAAGCCAAATGGTTGAAACCATCACTAAAATCAC